>NC_142801.1:33525618-33703118 GCF_049724085.1 Artemia sp. Qi Xiang Cuo | reverse complement strand
CACACACACACAAACTAACACACGCACACGAAAACTTACATGCACACAAAAACTTACATGCACACAAAAACTTACACACACACACACACACACACACAAAATATAAACACACACACACACAAACTCACACACACACGCCAAAACTTACACACACACAAAAACTAACACACACACACACACACACACACACACACACACACAAAACTTACACATGCACACGAAAACTTACATGCACACAAAAACTTACACACACACACAAAACCACACAAAACACACACAAACACATACAAAAACTTACACAATCACAATAAAACTTACACACACAAAAACTTACACACACACACACACACACACACACAAAAACTAGCACAAGAAAACAACAAAAACTAACACACACATGCACAAAAACTAACACACACACCCACACACACAAAACTTACACACACACACACGAAAACTTACACACACACTTCAAAACTTAAACACACAAAAACTTACACACACACACACACACACAAACAAAAACACACACACACAAAAAAAACAAACACACACACCCACACAAACAAAAACATACAAACACACAAAAAAACATCCACCCACACACAAAAGCTAAGAAACACAAAAACTTACACACACACACAAAAACTGAACCACACATGCAAAAACTTACATGAACACTAGAACATACCAGCCAACGCAAACTTACACACACACAAAAACTTCACAAAACGCTAACACAATTACACACACACACAAAAACTTAAGAAAACGCACTAGAATCACAACCCACACACACACAAAAACATAAACCAGCTCCCGAACCATTGACTTAAATAACACTAATACACACACACACACACACACGCACACATGCAATAATAAACTTCAAAAAATAAACGCACAAAATAATAGACAAAAACAAACAAAAAAGAAAGCACAAACAAAAAAACACCCACGCGAACAAAAAAAAAAGCACACAAAAACTTACATGCACACAAAAACTTACACACACAAACAATAACAAACACTCACAAAAACTTACACACACACACACAAAAACATACACACACACACACGAAAACTTACTCACACACACGAAAACTTACACACACACACGTCAAAACTTACACACACTCAAAAACTTACACACTTACCATATCACAGTTACATTGTCTTATATTTTCAAATTTCATTTTGAATTTCTGTCGTGAATTGCAAGAGTTGGAATATTTCAGTAGTGACATGTGGTGCTTTACCTTCTCACAGTTACATTCTCTTGATTTTTCGAAGTTCATTTTGAATTTCTGTCATGAAATGCAAGAGTTGGAAAATTGGGGTCTTAGTCCACCAGCCCGAATGGTGGAAATCCACTAGCTCAATATTGGAGTCCCACTCCACCAGCCTGAATTGTGGAAATTCACTAGCTCAGAATTGGGGTCCTAGTCCACCTACCTGAATGGTGGAAATCCACTGGCTCAATATTGGGGTCTGAGTCTACCAGTCTGAAGGATGGAAATCCACTGTTTAAGTTAGGTTAGGTTAACTTATCATGAGCTCTCATGATAATTTAACCTAAACTTTTCCGGTGCGTATGGTTAGGTTAGGCTAGATTAAGTTAGGTTAGGTTAAGTTAGGTTAGGTTAGCCCATGTACGCTTCACTTAGGTTAGCTTAGGTTAGGTGAGAGACAGGCAAAAAGTTAGTTCTATGATTAGGTTCGGTTAGGTTAGATTAAATTAGGTTAGGTTCCGTTAGGTTCGCCACGGATCCCGTCCGTCCGCCCGGGACCTACGCCTACCCAAGCCTAACCTAACTTAACCTAACCTAACTTAATCTAACCTAACCTAATCATACACCTAACTTTTTGCCTGTCTCTCACCTAACCTAAGCTACCCTAAGTGATGCGTACATGGGATAACCTAACCTAACTTAACCTAGCCTAACTTAATCTAGTCTAGCCTAACCATACTTGCCGGAAAATGTTAGGTTAACTTATCATGAGCGCTCATGATAAATTAACCTAACCTAACTTAAACAGTGAATTTCCAACAGACAGACTGGTAGACTGAGACTTCAATATCGAGCTAAGGATATCCACCAGCAGAGATGGATAGACCTCGATTTGAGCTAGTGACAGGTAAAGCTGACAACAAGTCACTACTGAAATATTCCAACTCTTGCATTTCACGAGAGAAATTCAAAATGAAATTTGAAAAATTAAGATAATGACACTGTGATATGGTAAGTGTGTAAGTATTTGTGCGTGTGTAAGTTTTGGCGTTTGTGTGTGTGTAAGTTTTCGTATTTGTGCGTGAGTTTTAGTGTGTGTGTGTGTTAGTTTTTGTGTGTGTGTGTGTAAGTTTTGTGTGCGTGTGTGTAAGTTTTTGTGTGTGTAAGTTTTTGTGTGCATGTAAGTTTTTGTGTGCATGTAAGTTTTTGCGTGTGGTGTGTAAGTTTTGTGTGTGTGTGTGTAAGTTTTTGTGTGTCTAAGCTTTTGTGTGTGTAAGTTTTGACGTGTGTGTGTGTGTATGTGTGTGTGTGTGTGTGTGTAAGTTTTTGTGTGCATGTAAGTTTTCGTGTGCATGTGTATGTGTGTGTGTGTGTGTGTGTGTGTGTTTATGTTTGTGTGTGTGTAAGTTTTTGTGTGTGTGTGTAAGTTTGTGTGTGTGTGTGTGTGTGTGTGTGTGTGTGTGTGTATGTTTTTGTGTGTGTGTAAGTTTTTTGTGTGTGTGTGTGTGTAAGTTTGTGTGTGTGTGTGTGTGTGTGTGTGTGTGTGTGTAAGTTTTTGTGTGTGTAATTTTTGCGTGTGTGTGTTAGTTTTTGTGTTTGTGTGTGTAAGTTTTGTGTGTGTGTGTGTGTGTGTGTGTGTGTGTGTGTAAGTTTTGTGTGTGTGTGTAAGTTTTTGTGTGTGTGTGTGTGTGTGTGTGTGTGTGTGTGTGTGTGTAAGTTTTGTGTGTGTGTGTGTGTGTGTGTGTGTGTGTGTGTGTGTGTGTGTGTGTGTGTGTGTGTGTGTGTAGTTTTGTGTGTGTGTGTGTAAGTTTTCGTGTGCATGTGTAAGTTTGTGTGTGTGTGTGTGTGTGTGTGTGTGTGTGTAAGTTTTTGTGTGTGTGTGTGTGTCGTGTGTGTGTAAGTTTTTGTGTGTGTGTGTGTGTGTGTGTGTGTGTGTGTGTGTGTGTGTGTGTGTGTGTGTGTGTGTGTGTAAGTTTTTGTGTGTGTGTAAGTTTTGTGTGTGTGTGTGTGTGTGTGTGTGTGTGTGTGTGTGTAAGTTTTTGTGTGTGTGTAAGTGTTTGTGTGTGTGTGTGTAAGTTTTCGTGTGTGTGTGTAAGTTTTGTGTGTGTGTGTGTAAGTTTTTGTGTGTGTGTGTGTGTAAGTTTTGTGTGTGTGTGTGTAAGTTTTTGTGTGTGTGTGTAAGTTTGTGTGTGTGTGTGATTTGTGTGTGTGTGTGTAAGTTTTTGTGTGCATGTAAGTTTTTGTGTGCATGTAAGTTTTCGTGTGAATGTGTAAGTTTTTGTGTGTGTGTGTGTGTGTATGTGTGTGTGTAAGTTTTTGTGTGTGTGTAAGTTTTGGCGTGTGTGTGTAAGTTTTTGTGCGTGTGTGTAAGTTTTAGTGTGTGTGTAAGTTTTTGTGTACATGTAAGTTTTTGTGTGCATGTAAGTTTTTGCGTGTGGGTGTAAGTTTTTGTGTGCGGGTGTAAGTTTTGTGTGTGTGTGTGTGTAAGTTTTTGTGTGTCTAAGATTTTGTGTGTGTAAGTTTTGTCGTGTGTCTGTGTAAGTTTTAGTGTGTGTGTGTGTGTGTATGTTTTTGTGTGTGTGTGTAAGTTTTTGTGTGTGTGTGTAAGTTTTTGTGCGTGTGTGTAAGTTTTGTGTGTGTGTGTGTGTGTGTGTGTTGTGTGTGTGTGTAAGTTTTTGTGTGTGTGTAAGTTTTTGTGTGTGTGTGTGTGTGTTTGTGTGTGTGTGTAAGTTTTGTGTGTGTGTGTGTAAGTTTTTGTGTGTGTGTAAGCTTGTGTGTGTGTGTGTGTGTAAGTTTTTGTGTGCATGTGTGTGTGTGTGTGTGTCATTTTTTGTGTTTTTTTGTGTGTTTGGTTTTGTTTGTGTGGTTGGTTTGGTTTGGGTGTTTTTTTGTTTGTTTTTGTGTTTTTATTTGTGTGTGTGTGTGTGTGTGTGTGTATGTGTGTGTTTGTGTGTGTGTGTGTATATGTGTATATATATATGTATGTGTATGTATATGTATGTGTAAGTTTTTGTGTGTGTGTAAGTTTGGGCGTGTGTGTGTAAGTTTTAGTGTGTGTGTGTAAGTTTTCGTGTGTGTGTGTAAGTTTTTGTTTGTGAGTGTCAGTTTTCGAGAGTGTGTGTAAGTTTTTGTGTGCATTTAAGTTTTTATGTGAATGTCAGTTTTCGTGTGACTGTGTAAGTTTTTGTGTGTGTGTGTGTGTGTGTAAGTTTTTGTGTGTGTGTAAGTTTTTGAGTGTGTGTGTGTAAGTTTTCGTGTGTGTGAGTAAGTTTTCGTGTGTGTGTGTGTGTGTAAGTTTTTTTGTGTTTGTTTAATTTATTGTGAGTGTGTGTCTGTGTGTGTGTCTGCGTATGTTTTTGTTTGTGTGTTTCAGTTTTGTGTGTGTGTGTGTGTAAGTTTTTGCATGTGTGTGTAAGTTTTTGTGTGTGTGTGTGTGTGTAAGTTTTTGTGTGTGTAAGATATTGTGTGTGTGTGTGTAAGTTTTTGAGTGTGTGTGTAAGTTTTTGTGTGTGTGAGTGTGTAAGTTTTTGTGTGTCTCAGGTTTTGTGTGTGTTAGTTGTGTACTGTGTGTGTAATTTGTCGTGTATGTGTTTATTATTTTTTGAGTTCTTGTATGTTTTCGTGTGCTTGTGTTAGTTTGATTGTGTGTGTGTGTGTATGTGAGTTTGTTTGTGTGTGTGTAATTTTTGGAGTGTGAGTATTATTTTTAGTGTTTGTGTGTTTGTTATTGTTTGTGTGTGTGTGTGTAAGATTGTGTGTGTGTGTGTAAGTTTGTGTGTGTGTGTTAGTTTTTGTGTGAATTTATGTTTTTGTGTGAATGTTAGTTTTTGATTGTTGGTGTTAGTTTTTGTGTGTGTGTATAAGTTTTTGTGTGTCTAAGCTATTGCGTGTTGATATAAGTTTTTTTTGTGTGTGTGTGTGGTTGTGTGTGTGTTTGTTTGTGTTTTATTTTGTTTGGTTTTAAGTTTTTGTGTGTGTGTGTGTGTGTATGTTTTTTTGTATGTTTGTGTGTGTGTGTGTCTTAGTGTCTGTGTGTGTTTTTTTTTGCGTGTGTTTGTAATTTTTCGTGTGTGTGTGTGTAAGTTGTGTGTGTGGGTGTGTGTGTGTAAGTTTTTGTGCGTGTGTGTGTGAGTTTTTTTTGTGTTCATGTGTTAGTTTTTGTGTATGTGTGTGTGTGTGTGTATGTTTTTGGGTATGTGTTAGTTTTGGCGTGTGTGTGTGAGTTTTCGTGTGTGTGTGTGTGTGTGTGTAATTTTTGTGTGTGTGTGTGTGTGTAATTTTTTTTTTTCATGTAAGTTTTTGTGTGAATGTAATTTTTCGTGTGCATGTGTAAGTTTTTGTGTGTGTGTGTGTATGTGTAAGTTTGTGTGTGTGTGTGTGTGTGTCTGTTTTTGAGTGTGTGTGTAAGTTATAGTGTGTGTGTGTGTTTGTTTTAGTGTGCTTGTGTATGTTTTTGTGTATGTAAGTTTTGGCGTGTGTGTGTGTAAGCTTTCGCGTGTGTGTGTGTAAGTTTTGTGAGTGTGTGTGTGTGTTATTTTTTTTGCGTTTTTGTGTTATTTCTTTTTGTTTTCATTTTTAATTTTTTGTGTTTGTGTATGTGTGTGTAATTTTTTGTGAGAGTGTGAGTTTTGGCGTGTGTGTGTGAGGTTTAGTGTGTTTGTTTGTGTAAGTTTTTGTGTGTGTGTGTGTGTATAAGTGTTTGTGTGCTTGTAAGTTTTTGTGTGTATGTTAGTTTTCGCGTGCATGTGTAATTTTTTGTGTGTGTGTGTGTGTGTGTAAGTTTTTGTTTGTGTATGTTTTGGCTTGTGTTTGTAAGTTTTCGTTTGTGTGTGTGTAAGTTTTGTGTGTGTTTTTATGTGCAAGTATTTTTGCGTGTGTGTGTGAGTTTTTTTTGTGTTCATGTGTATGTTTTTTTGTATGTATGCGTGTTTGTGTAATTTTTTGTGTGTGTGTATGTTTTTGCGTGTGTGTGTAATTTTTCGTGTGTGTGTGTGTGTAAGTTTTGTGTGTGTGTGTGTGTGTAATTTTTTGTGTTTATATAAGATTTTGTCTGCATGTAAGTTTTCGTGTGCATGTGTAAGTTTTTTTGTGTGTGTGTGTGTGTAAGTTTTTGTGTGTGTGTGTGTGTAAGTTTTTGCGTGTGTTTGTAAGTTTTTGCGTGTGTGTGTAAGTTTTCATGAGTGTGTGTGTGTTTTAGTTTTTGTGTGTGTGTTTAAGTTTTTGTGCGTGTGTGTAAGTTTGTGTGTGTGTTTTTGTTTGTTTTCGGATTTTTGGTTTTTTGTTCTTTTTTTTGTGTGGGTGTGTTTCTTTTTTTTTGTGTGTGTGTGTGTATGTTTTTGTGTGTCTTATCTTTTTTGTGTGGTTGTAAGTTTTGTTTGTGTTTGTGTAAGTTTGTGTGTTTTTGTGTGTGTGTAAGTTTTTGTGTGTGTAAGTTTGTGTTTTTGTGTGTTTGTGATTTTGTGTGTGTGTGTGTGTGTGTGTAATTTTATTTGTTTGTAATATTTGGAGTGTTTGTGTAATTTTTCTTGTGTGTGTGTGTAAGTTTTGTGTGTGTGTGTGTGTCTTTGTGTTTTTGTGTGTGTGTGTGTGTGAATTTTTTTTGTTTTCTTTTGTTAGTTTTTGTGTGTGTGTGTGTGTGTGTTATTTTTTGTGTGTGTGTAATTTTTGGTGTGTGTGTGTAAGTTTTTGTGTGTGTGTGTAAGTTTTTTGTGTGTGTGTGTGTAAGTTTTTGTGTGCATGTAAGTTTTTGTCTGCATGTAAGTTTTAGTGTGCATTTGTAACTTTTTGTGTGTGTGTGTGTGTAATTTTTTGTGTGTGTGTAAGTTTTGGCGTGTGTGTGTAAGTTTTCGTGTGTGTGTGTAAGTTTTCGTGTGTGTGTGTAAGTTTTTGTGTGTGTGTGTAAGATTTTGTGTGTGTGTAATATTTGTGTGCATGTTTGGGGACCGGGGGAGGACGTTTGGGGCCCAGGGAGGGCGTTTGGGGATCGGGGGGCCCTTGAGGATTGCGGGGTCTTTTGGGAGCCCAGGGGACCTTTGGGGACCGGGGGTGGGCCTGTGGGAGCCCTGTGGACCTATGGGGACCGGGGGTGGACCTTTGGGGGTCCGGGAGACCCTTGGGGGCCGGTTGGCCCTGTGGGAGCCCGGGGGACCTTTGAGGACCAGGGGAGGGCCGTTGGGGGTCTGAGGCGGGAGTTGGGGGGATAATAGATCGAAATTTTTACTTTTGAGTTTACTTTTTTTTTTGCGGCACATCCCTGCGGTACATCCTGCGGCATTTTCCTGCGGTGACTCCCTGTGTCGCATCCCCTGCGGCGCTTTCCAGGCCCGCGGCGCATCTCTGCGACGCATCCTGCGGCGCTTTCCCTGGCCCACGGCGCATCCCGGCGGCGCTTCTCTGGTCCGGGGACCTTTGGGGGCCGGGGAGGGCCTTTGGGGCACAGGGAGGGCCTTTGGGGCACAGGGAGGGCCTTTGGGGGTCCGGGGGGCAGTTGGGGGCCTGGGGGACATTTGGGGACCGGTGGAGGGCCTTTGGGACCCCGTTGGTCCTTTGGGAGCTCGATGGGCCTTTGGGGGGCCCGGGGATGGCCTTTGGGGGTCTGGGTGGGCCTTTGGGGGCGCCGGTGGCCCTTTGGGAGCCTAGGGGGCCTTTGAGGACCGGGGGCTTCCTTCGGGGTTGGGGTAGGAGGATTGGAACCCTTTGGGGTTGGGTTAGAGGACCTCACAACACTGTTCAAATGAAACTTGTGTATTATAACGACCACAGAGTTTCACCATTAAATTCTCTTCTAAAATCTCTTCAAAATCATCTTTTAAAATGTCTCTAACTCTTTCGCCGAAATAGTTCCATAACCTGTCTAAAACAGTTTCGCCCAAATAATCCCTAAACGTAATTCAGCGTGTTCCTTTTGTTTTTGGCATCTCTGCGCTAATGCATTTCAAATTAATAAGAAACCTGATTCCCGCGCTAAAACAATTCATCGCTAAGATGTTTCTTGGAGAATTGTTTCCATGGCCTTTGGCTATTAATATCCTTTGGAGTTCGACCAAAAGAGTTGTTTCCGAGGCAAAGACATTAATGACTTGGATCTATTCCTGGAGAATCGTTTCTAGGCGAAAATTTTTAAAGTCTGACAGATGATGTCATTGGTTGATTGATCTGTCAAGAAAGGGGAATTAATTTGTTGTTTTTAAGGGGAATTATTGATTCACGATAGGTGAATTGAGGTCGACAGCACAGGTGTTTGACATTCGCTGAGAGCGTGCACTTACAACAACAACAACAACAACAAATACTGTTTCCTATTTCTGGACACCATGACATTCGCTGAGAGCTTGCACTTGCCCAAAACAACAACAACAACAAATACTATTTCTGGATCATAACATTCGCTGAGAGCATGTACATGTCCAAAACAACAACAAATACTATTTCTGGATCATAACATTCGCTGAGAGCGTGCACTTACAACAACAACAACAACATTGACCTTGACAATTTAGGTCATTGACCCCATTAACCACGTGTTCTCCCTAATGACTCTATGCCCATATATGGACTCCCGTTCGGACCTTTAGGGTCATCTCTACTTTCTTCACAATATTCGAAGGTGATTGGAGGGCAACTAATCCCCATCCCAAGCCCACCCTCCCATGCGCGCAACAACTCAGGGTATTATGTTCATACATTCGGGGCTACTTTTGCTCTTAAAATTTAACCGAATCAAAATAGCGTAAGTGTATCCAAGCTATCAAAGAAAGTAAACAGATTTTTTTTGCGAGTGGTATCAAGTTTTCTATTTCAGGTAAACTAGAGGAGATATGAAACTGAATTAAACACTACTATTTGTGTCCAGATTTTTAAAAGGGTGTATGTTGTTAAAAATTGCTGAAGATTTTTCTCCAGCATACAAATAACAGGCCAAACTATAAAGTTTTAAAAAAAACTAAAAGATTTAAAGTATTATTTTCTTTTTCCCTGAAAAGACTCTGTTGATTTAAAACGAACAGAAATTAATTAGAAAAACTTTTCCACAAAATAAGTTTTTCAATTGAAAAGTAAAGAACTTCATTAAGCCAAAAATGAGCAACAATAAAATCAACTAATCTACCAAGCGTGAAACTACCTCAAATCAGCATCGATAAATAAATGAAACCCAAAACGAACAGAAATTATAATAAATAACCGAGTCAAACTCAAATCGAGCAGAAATTATCATGATTAGAGCTCAAAACCACTATGCCTTCCCAAGGCCAGAACATAATTTGCACTTTACTGAAAAAATACAAATGAATGTGCATTGTCAGTTTAATATACATACACTGATATTTAGTAATCAAATTGTTAACTTTATTTGATGTATTAAAGTTATAAAAGTAAAAACATTTTTTTTTTCAATAAAGTGCAAATTATGCTCTAGCCTTGGGTAGAAATGGCTGATTTGTGGTAGTTTCATGCTTGGTAGATTATTTGATTTTATTTTTGCTCATTTTTGGTTTAATAGAGTTCTTTACTTTTTTTTAATTAATTTTCAAGCAAAAAGAAACAGAACAGAAACATTAGCCTGACAGACATTTTCAGCGTTTAATACAAATACAATGTATTTGAGGCATTGGGAAATGAAAAAAAAATATTTTAAGGTAATTAAAAGTAGAGCCTTATTGGGATTAAATAAATTTTTTTTTAACTGAAAGTAAGGAGCAATATTAAAACACAAAACTAACAGAAATTATTCTGTATATAACGTTTACCCCCTCCCCAATCCTCCCCTTTCTCTTTACTCAATACCTTTCTCTTTAAGCTAAAGCTGTTAGTACTTTTAAAAAAGATTCCTATTCTAATTAAACGGCCCCCTAAGTGCTACCGCACCCGGGGAAGCCGACGACCTTTGCGATTTGATTAACGTCAATAATGATAATGATTTTGCTACCGCGCACGGGGAAGCCGACGACCATTAGGCCTAGGACGACTCCCAGACGGGATGAGAGTTTAATATCGGCAAAAAACACTCTCAATGTTAGTACACTAAATACCCGGACTTCAGCTAAACATGGCAAAATTGATCTGGTGTTGAAAGAGATTGATAGACACAAGTGGGATATAGTCGGTATGTCTGAAACGCACCTTCCTCGAATCGGAGATGAAAACATCCTTGGAATCACTTTCCTACTGTCGGGACGTACTGATGGTGTTCATCGGCAGGGTGTCGGCTTCATCCTCTCTCCGGCCGCCAAAAGGTCATTAATGACCTTCACTCCTTTAGCGGAAAGAATAGTGACCATCCACCTAAAAGGGCTCATCAAAAATCTCTCTGTCGTCCAGATATATGCCTCGGATTCAGCCCGAAGTGAAGAGGAGTGCGACCAATTCTACTTCCAGCTACAAAGCTTCACTGACCAGATCCCCAAAAATGATATACTTATCCTGTTGGGAGACTTTAATGCGATAGTTGGCAATTGCCATGCTGGTCGAGAGGATGTCATGGGCCCACACGGACATGGCCGTCTTAATTCAAGGGAAGAACGGCTTATTGACTTCTGCAGGGAGAATGAACTCTATATCACCAATACTGCCTTTAAGCACAGACACCGCCGAAAGGTAACATGGAGATCCCCTGATGAAGTCACCAAAGATATGATTGACTACGTCCTGATATCCAAACGTTGGAATTCATCTGTAATGGACACTGTCAGACACCCCGGTGGAGATTTTGACTCGGACCACACAATCCTGATGTCGAAACTCAAGCTGAGGTTAAAATGTCTCCCAAAAACCACAAAAATCCCAAGATTCCGATGAGCTCCTCCAAGACCCCACCAAAAAAGCCACATACAACTCTAGCCTGTCTAAAAAATTTCGTGACACCCTGAGTACATCCACTCCACTCGCAACTCCCGAAGAGATCGGTCGCTTGGCTGAACATGCTCTCTCTGACATGCTACCTCTGCAATCCTCGAGACTGCAAGCGACATCCTTGATAGAAAAGTCAAAGACGAAAAGCTTTGGATCATTGATGAGATAATTCGATTATGTGACCAGAAACGCCTACATAACAACAAATCCGACCGAAAAAGCAGAGATACCTACAAACATCTCAAACGGAAAGTTGAGCGTGAAATCAGGAATGCATTCCGCAACCATATCGCCGAAAAGTGCAAGGACTGTGAAACCCAGCTCATGAAAGGCAACAGCCACAAGCTCTTCAAAACAGTCAGCGAGCTATCCTCCAAAAAGATCCCTCAACACCCGTAATCCTAGACAAGCAGGGGAACGACATCAATGATGCCAAGATGAAGCTCGAACGATGGAAGGAATGCTTTGAGGAGAAACTGAACCCTGAAGTAATGACCGACCCAAGTGTTTTAAACTCCTTCCCAATCATAGATAGAGACCCCCCTCCACCCCCACTTAGAAGCGAGACCAAAGTGGCCATAGAAGCCCTAAAGCGAGGCAAATCTCCGGGGCCAGATGGTGTCACTGCTGAACTGATAATTGTTGGTCCAGAATATGTTGTCAACCTATACCACAGTCTTGTATCGGCCACCTGCTATACTGGACACGTCCCGCAGCAGTGGTGCAACGCAGCAATAGTCCCAATACACAAAAAAAGGCTCGAAGAAAGAATATGACAACTACCGGCCCATCAGCCTCACAAGCCACCAAACCAGTATCTTGACCAAGATCCTGCTCCGCAGAATTCAAGCAATCACCGCCTCTGTTCTTGGCGAGTATAAAACTGGCTTTAGATCGGGACGATCAACTATTGACCAAATCTTTACTGTTCGGCAGCTGATGGAACGGTTCATCGAGTTTAACAGAGACCTCTATCAGCTCTTTATTGACTTCCGATAGGCCTTTGACCTAATTTGGAATAAAGGCTTGTGGCATATTCTAAGACACTACGGAGTCCCAGATGAAATAGTCATAATCACTGAGGACACATACAACCAATTCAAAAATAAAATACTGACCACTGGTGGGCTCTCTGGTGAACTCCCAACAACTTCGGGAGTCCTGCAAGGATGCATCCTCTCGCCGCACTTGTTTAGCTTGTTTCTGCATGCCATCCTCTCCCTGATACCCGTCGAATATGGAGCCAGAATAGGAGTAGTCCTAATTGACAAACTAGCATATGCGGATGATATTGACCTGATGTCCACTACCGCCCAAGAACTCCAGAGTCAGGCTGACTACATCTCCCAAGCAACGGAGCCGTTTGGTATGCAGATTAACGCAAACAAGACCAAAATCATGGTCACATCACGACAGGAGATAATAAACCGCCCTTCGATAGTAATAGACGGTGAACAAGTGGAAACAGTCGATAAATTCCTTTACCTCGGCAGTCTTTTGACGGCTGAAAACTGCCACACTGTCGACATTAAACGCCGCCTTGGTCTTGCCAGCTCTAGCTTAAAAAGACTATCAAAGATCTGGAAATCTAGCCACTTTTCGAACCATCTGAAAGTGCATTTATTCTACAGTCTGATCATACTCATTGCTCTGTATGGGTGTGAAACCTGAACATCAAAAGCTGAAAACGAGTGCAACCTCCTTGCTTTCGAAATGAGATGTCTGCGCCGGACAGCCAAGATCAGATATACTGACCATATCACAAGCAAAGAAGTCCGAAGAAGGCTGAAGTCACATAACACTATCCTGAACAAAATCCGAAAACAGCAGCTGCACTGGTTCGGCCATGTAAAGCGAATGAACCCCGAACGCCTGCCCAAGATCACGCTTGAAGGGGCAACTGAAGGACTTCGACCACGGGGAAGACCGTGCAAAAGATGCATCGAAAACTCTGACTGACAACGCATTGCCCAACTATCCCGAACTGCACTTGACAGAACAGCATATCGAGCCCTAGTTCATCAGATTCAGGAAGGAGTAGCCCCAAGACGTCCCATGAGTATGTATGGGACTTAAGTCGGTAAGTGTGTTTTAGTAGCCGTTTAAAAAAAAAACCTTAGCGTAAAGAGCAAAATATTGAGGAGGGGGCAACCCTTTATATACAAAATAATTTCTGTTCATTTTGAGTTTTAGTGCTGCTCCTTACTTCCAATTACGAAAGCTTGTTTTTTATTTAATTTCTGATCGTTTTTCAGATAATACCGGTAAATCTGGCTCTCCCCATGAAATTTAACCCCTCCCCCTCATGGGAAACTCCTCCGTGGAAATTTCATTCAACGCAATATCCCCCTCCTCGTCAAATTCCCTCTAAATAGTTCCATCCTCGCTGAAAAATCCCCCCATTAAATTTTTTGCGAACAATTCAGCCTGCAAAAATTCTCCTTAGAATACTTTCATTTGAAAAAGACTTTAATTTCTAATCAATTTTTCGATTACTCCAAAATGCCCCCTTCCGTGAAAATTTTTCCTCGGAAGTCGAAATACGCGGAAAATAGCCCCCGGAACATCTCCACATGCAAAATTAAATTGGTAAAGAAAATGTAATACAATTAAAAAGAATTTCGTATAGGAACTCCGTCAAATCCTCTCAGTGTAAAATTTCCCTGGAAAATTTACCCCCGAAAATTTTCCTACGCAGAAGATTCTCCACCCCAAGCACAACCCCCCTGAAAAAGGTCTGTATACTTCCCAATAACAAATACTACACGCAAACAACGGACAAATTTTATACCTTACATGCTCTCCCCACAAACTGTGGGGGTTATTTTATCCCTAAAGCAAGGCCGTATCCAGAGGGTTAGGGGGTTCGAATCACCCCCCCCCCCCAATGAAATGTTTGTCTGACTCGTAAAAACGTAACAAAAATGGATATAAACTAATTTCTTATGCGGTTTTGAGTTTTTTGTGTACCCCCCCCCCCTCCACCCTGAAAAAAATTCTTGTGTAAAACACCCCCCGAAAAAAAAATCATGGATCTTTCTTGATCTTTCAACTATACTGAAGAAAATGGGTATATCAAAATTTTGATCAGATAACTTTGGAAAAAAGGGGCATGGGAGGGGGGCAGTAGACCTTTAATAAATTTTTGTCACTTAAAAGGACACTAGAACTTTTAATTTACGTTCTAATACATCCTCTCCTGATCTTCTACGACCATTATTTCGATACGATCACCCCTAGGGAAAAAAGACATACAAAAAAAAAGAAAAATAAACATGCATCCGTGATCTTTTTTCTGGCAGAAACAGCAAAATTCCACATTTTGTATATAAGAGCTTGAAACTTCTACAGTAGGGTTCTCTACTACTACTCCTTTTAACAACTCACATCAGCACCAGGCCGCCTGAGGCCAAAATTGTTTCACGGTAATGCTATTAAGAGTCGATCATATTGTCTTTAAATCGACATACTAAAGCGTTTAGCGAAGTCCTTTTTCTTAGCAATATCTCATTTTTGTTAAATTTACTGAGGCACGATGATCAAGTTGTTTAAAAAGATAGCTTTATTTTCCCTTTCAGTTTAGGAGTCATAGCGAAAAATCTGAGATATGCTAATACGTATATAGAGCATTTTACCATATATAAATCGTCGTTCTATTTACAGTAAAATATGCTCAAGTTTACAGAGTTGTTGTTTTAAAATATTTTATTCATGTTTTCTAGCTTGTAAAACAACTTTTGTAATTATTACTGCATTTTCAGCACACAACAAAAGAGAATGACCATTCAATCGTAAATGCTTCTTTCCATGTAACTCACTGGTCAGTAATGCCTTTTGGAACAGGACTGAGCACAATGAAATACGTTGGTGAGTTTTTTTTTTCTCAACTTCATTAGTTTTTCGAAAACAGCAATTATTTATGCATCTTGTGGTTGAAATGTTTAGGCACTTCTAAACTGTTTGATTCTTGACCTTGGAAGCCTAAGAGCCAGATTCGTATCGACAAATTAATAACAGCAAGTACTGTTTATTTATTAAAACATGTTTTGCTGCAATTTGTTGAATCGTATGACAAATTTAGAGTATTGCACTTATCTCTCTCCTTTTTGTTATGTTTTTGCCCCTTCCCAAATTACTCTTTAAAGATTTAAGGATGTGATCAAACTGCTGAAACACGTCTGCGTTAAGACCCTCCAAGCTAACACGTTGGCAAACAATCCTGCTCATTCCAATTCTGTTTAAACCTTCTGCTTCGACCGTCTCCGAGGAATTCCAAGAAAGTGTGGTCATCTCGTCAATAAGCTTTTCCCTTAAGTTATTCTTAAGCAATTGTTCTGGAAGATGGTTGGCAGACAATCCCCATTTTTGTTTTGAAAGTATTTATAGTAAACTAGCAAACAAAACATATAAAGAAATAACCTAATTTTGTCAAAGCATGATAATATTACAACAAAGGAGTAATACGAATACTTTACTGATGAGTATATCCTTAAGGCCATTCAGTACATTAAAAATCATTTTGGGAATCTAAGCGTTGGCTGACAGTCTCAAAGACAAAGGACCCATTAGCAAATTTTTCCAGAACGCACCCGAAGCAACTTTATTAAAAATTGACAGGAGATCTCGTATGTGTTAACAATTCGAAAAGGTAACGAGAGGCTAGTCTAAAATAATATATATATATATATATATATATATATATATATATATATATATATATATATATATATATATATATATATATATATATATATATATCTTGATATTTTTTGGGACTGCACTTTCCTCAACTTTAAAAGGAAAAATTCTGCTTTGTTTCATCGAAAAAGCAAAATTGCACCTTCTAATGATGAAATTCTCACTGAATCTGAAAATCTCTCTCTTTGGCACAAAACAGGAGAAGTTAAATGTTTTTTTCTTAGATTTCTGGGAAAGTAGGTGTTGGGTTTTTAGATTTTTGTTGTTTATTCCAAGCTCTTAATCAAGCCCTACAAGCTATGGCACCACCGCTCAATTAATTCTAAATAGTTTGGTCACACAAACTGAAAAAAACCTAAAATGTCGGAGATAGGGCAATTCTTTAAGGAACCGCATTGTCTTAATACACTTCATCAAGAGACGAGGACAATTTATTTGTAAATATGCAGGTAAATCACTTGGTCAAATTAAATTAAGCGGAAAATCAGTAGAGAGCGAAGTACCAGCACATTATAAACATGATCATTGACCTACTAATGGGAGTGACGCAACATGCTCAGTGAATATAACCAGGAAAAGATCACTTGCCTCTGTCTTGGGCAATCACCGGTTAGAAATACTGGGCTAACATGGTGACATCACCAGCTTTCTGAGAATTTCAACATTGGATTCGCACAATAGCTCCAAGAGGTCTTAGCAAGCGCAACTGATATAAGGAAGGATTTTCAGTAGAGTTGATATTAGTGTGAGAATAGAATTCAAGGAGTGAGAACAGTTTGACTTTACTCCTATATTTATTCATTGAGATATATTTGCAATAATGAGAGGAATATTTACTATTAGAAGCTGATAGTGCAGTTGGTAGCAACAGCAATGATACAAGAGCACCAAACACTACGGTAAAAATCACGAGAGGATCACGGCTTCGTCTTGAATGGGATGAAGCATATGCAAGATACGTGTTATCTTTGAGCAAATTTAAATTGGAGGATCAATTATGCTTCGCTGCAAAAGTTGATATAGTACATGTGAATAGACTTCAAAGTGCTTTAAATACAATAGTGAAGTATATAGAGGACAATAAGTTAGATCGGTAATTTTATAAAAATATATTATTGTTGTAATTATGATCACGCACAATAAAATTGTTTCGAAATCGTAAATGTTCCCTTTCTTTTTGGTTAGATTTTTTAGGTTACCGAATATTCTTGAAGTAGAACGAATCATGGTTAGTCTAGAGTTAGCAGTGAGAGTGTTAGGACTGAAAAGTGAATAAATTTGAGAAAGAGAGAATTAGGTCGAATCTTGTGATTATGGAAAAATATTTGATCCTAAATGACGATTTTCTAGAGTTATCTCTTCAACGGAAGTTATTTTCTCAGGGAACACTTGACAATATAATGAAAACTAATTCTCCTCCATGAGACAATTGTATGAAGCTTTTACGACGTGACTCAAATGCTTTTACTCAATTTATTGATATATTAATTGAAACAAAGCAGAATTAATATCGTGGATATACTTTTGAAAACATTCCCATAGATTCTATGTAGATGGCTCCCCCTTCGAAAGAGGTTATTTAACGTCACAAAGTTACTCCTCTCCCATCCCCCTCTGAATTTATCGAACATGGATCAGTTTCTTTTTAGCTGTGAGAGAGTTGACATCGGAAACCAAAAAATAATGTTCTATACATGTCCACTATGTATGTACACTCTTGGCAGTTGGTCATCATGTGAGAATTGTACCATTATTGATGAATATAATGAAAAGTGCAAATTACGCAATCCATGTAAATTACACAGAGGATATGCAGTACAAATTAAAGGCTGTAATTCATATCTTGAAGAGATTTGTGACTCTCACCCTAGAAGGCAACTCTGCTCCAGTTGTCATTATGACAAAAGTGATCAGTGGGAAAATACTTATACTGGTATGATTGGAAAGAACCCTAAACGTGATTTTAGTTTGTTTATACGAGATTGGTATCCACGTGGCTTTAAATTATTTTGCGAGGAAGAATCAGGCCTACGATTCAACTGTTGGGGTAACAAGACAATTTGGTTTCTACGTCATCGTTGTGACGACACTGGCTATTATGACTATAAACCTAGTGATTTTAATTTGGCAGTTACCGAATTTGATTAACCACTTGAAAACACTGTATGCGATATTGCTTCAAATAGACAATTTGTAACACGTGAATTTCATAATATGAATGCAAATAGTATCATTGACTATACAAAGAGATATGAAAAGAGTGAAGTTACATTGTACTGTAGAAAATGTGACCCTGACTTTGCAACGAATCAAGATCAATATACAGTCAATTAAAATGATCTACCAGCATTAGTGGTTCTCGACAGTTGCCTATACACCGAAGAATAAGAAATCTAAAGTGTAGAATAAAGACATTGTTGTTGTATACATTTTTTTATTAATAAAGAAATTCACATACATTTTTATGCACTTTACTCGTAGGCCCCTAACATCAATATTATACAGTCCGAATGGATATTTTCAACCATAAAGTCGTTCAGACGTGGATTGTCTACGTAAATGTTGACAAACTGCTTGTAAGTATAGCCGCGACATCTGAACACGAATTATAGTAGCGCATGGAGATCACAACTCTTAGTCGTCAGATCCTGCACTCTCTTCCGATTTTGAATAATCGTTTTCCCCCTGCTTTCAATATAGTTTTTGATGTGAGGAGTGTAGAATGTATAGGGTAGGCCGAGAGGATCAGAAAATTCAATCGTCTTCATTGTTTGAAAAATGCACAATCAATAGCCAGTATTCACAGACGACGGACTGCTATTAACAATGATTAGGGTATTGCTTCCACTTTGAATTTTTCAAAGGAAGTCCGAGGGTAGACAATAGGATCTGTATTTGGACATGTAGGGGTCAATATTAAATACATTGATTAGTTGACTGGTGTTCATGGTACAAGGTCTAGTAGAACACTGCCTTCGGGAGTGATTTCCCATTAGGTTTCAAATTGATTTAACGAGATTAGTGCAATACTCTCAGGTAATGGCTCGGCAAATGTACACTCTAAACACACACACCGCGTTCGTACTATACTCATATCTTGAGTGCCAGGCAGGTCTAGTACAATGATACCATGTGTTTTAGCGAATATTTCATCGGCTATACCATTTTCAAATAGTTGTGAATCATGATCTAGGGTTTGCATTGTCAACTCATACAATGTCCTACAGGATTTATCAAAAGATAGATTGTAGAGCTGGATTCCATTTAATTTGCATACAAGAGATGAAAGCACAAACATCTCGACTTTACGAGAGCAGCCAGTCCACGATCCTATTGCACTAGCGCTTTTTACATGTGCCAATGCTTATTTTGACGAAATTTCGCCATTGATAAATGATGAGTCGGTGAAGGTGCGCAAGCCTGAGGCAATATGATGTTGATTGGTGATTGTATGAGGAACAAGTAGTTCAATATTGTTTCCACTCGCTCTCAGTTTCTCCACTGCCAAAGCAACAGAACTAATAACCTGCTGCTTTCGTACATGTAGTATTGCCAAGGTGAGCAAGAGAGTTACATCTGGATTGGCAGGAGGTTCCTTTCGTAAAATGAAATTGGATGGAACAAGCGTCAATTTTATATCCACTTTAATATTTGGTGGTAGCCATTGGGTTATATTAAATATATCATGATATATTTTTCCAACTAGATGTAATTCACTATTTGTAGCATTTTTAAGTGCATCTGTACTATGAGTATCTGTGATATATTCATATCCATTGGAGGTGCCTCTCAATTCCATGTATGAACTTGGGTGTCATCAACATGAACAGCATATAGCTTGTATAATTTGAAAGATTGTTGCTTGTGCTCACCAAAGTGCTATTTATGTAGACACTGATTTGACGAAATAAATTATGTAATCTACAATTTTCATAGGATATTATCATCAGCACGAACTAGCATTCCATTGCCGGATTTCTTGTCTATCATATGCAAATCTATAAATGTCGAAAGCATGTCCATAAATTAGTCTTCATTGGAATAAATTTGAAAGCAGATATTATCGGAGAGGGGTGAAATGTGGCTGTGGATAAAATTGTTCATAGTATCCATGTTTTACACTCACATCAACACTTTCTGCGTTGAATAGATTTAAAGATGAAGTTATTGAAGGTTGGGAATCCTTATGCGGTAGATATGCCATTATTCAGTCTATGAAAAGAAATCCAGTTTCGATCTATTCCCGGGGCTTCTTCTTCTACTGTTTATTGTACATGTCGTCTTTTTCCTTCTTGACAGGGGTGATGTCTTTCGTTTCTGACCTGAGTAGAGACTGACGAGTGGTGCACTGTTTCTTAACCTTTTTAAACCTTTTCTATTTTGTTCAGATTTCACTTGCTCGCGAATGGTTCGCGCACTGGACCTAAAAGGGTCCGAAGTAGTTTTTTTTAAATCCTTGCCAGAGCTCCAATCGTATAGTGTAGAGGATGCAAGATCTGTCACAGCCGGTAAAATATATTTTCTAGCCAGAGGTAGTGCAAAGTGGAAACAGCTTAGCAAACCAACTGCCAAGACCATAGCCGGATATTGATGAAAGACCTTTGTAACAGTCCATTCCATTGCCCAGTTGTCTTGGGCCAAGTATATTAACATAGCAGTGAATACCAGGACAAATGAATACCACTTTTCTATTAGACATCTTGTTGTTTTTTTGAACACTGACAACGATGGGTTGAAAATGGCATGTAATCACAGCCAAATCTTTTGGTATTGCAAGGGGATCACCTAAGTCAGTTCTTAGTGTTAACTGGCAGAGTTCCAAATAGGAAGTGTTTACGGGAATATACTGGCTTTATATTGAAATGATAAATATGATCTTGATTGGTTTTTCGTTCAAGAACTCGTAGGAGGGGGGCATTGTTATTGCCAACTCTGGATGTGTCAACAAATGAATCATAGAAAAATATACAAGTGTCGGTGGAGAAGGCTGGCGGGTAGTCAGCAAAAGTAAAATTACTGTTTCCAGCGCTTTTATCATTGATTATATTAAGTTTAAAGCCAAGAACATCCTTTAGATTATCATTGAGAATAACCTTTTCATTGGTAGTAGGTTTATTGATATAACGACATAAATCATTCATACAAGTGAGTTCCTCGTATGGTAATTAAACATATGGATACTCCATCCAATTGATCATTTGAATTTTATGCTGTTCGCTATCGGGCTGCGGCGGCCAATCATAGGGTCTAATTTTTATATCATATTTGCGATCTTTTCTCAGGATATCATAGGTGTTTTTGAGAATATAGTCGACAAGAGCCACTTCATATGCACCATCAATTTGAGAGTGGAAGAGAGTTTCGTCCAAAAATCACTCGTTTTATTCAAATCATTGTAGGGAGGATCAGAGACATTGGATATGAATGTCACATAGAAATCATTGGACATTGTAAATGTCTTCAACTGCAATCCAAAAATCAAAATAAGAGTTGTATCCTAGCCAACGAACAAGCATCTGTCTCTTGCCCCTGTGAATATGGCTCTTTAATATCTTTTCAATTTTATAAATTTAACTACTGTTTCTAACTTGTTGTAGTTCACATTCATAAAAACCACCGAGGATCTCATCATCTTTTGTGTTCTCGCAGCCGATATGTCGTGGGTTCAGTATCTAGGATTTTTGACAGTTTAAAAAGGTCAGTTTACACAAAAAGGTCATAAACAATTCCCTTACAAAAATATTGGTGGTTCTATTAGTTCGAACACTTATACCAACATTGAATTTTTTCTTCACATTTTTTTGTGTTGTTTTTTCACTGGAATATTGTTTAAGGAAAGTGTCAAATGTATTTTCACTGCAATGAACTTCCTGAGGGCTAACATTGGACAGTGATTGATATGATCGTTGGTTATATACTTGCATGATTTTATCTAAATCATGAATAAAAGCAGCAGTATTTTTCAGCGTGTAATGTCTTGAAATTAATAGACGGATTGTTCTTATCCATCGTTCAGCCAACGCACCCTTTATCAGACAATGGCTGTGATATAGCTATGTATTATATTGCAATAGAACCTTTTGCAGATGAGGATTAATAAATTTGCTACCGCGGTCACTTTGACTAAAGACACTAATTGCCACTAGAATATATTTGTAGGGTATTTTTTGACGTCTTTGAACCACACGTACAGTTGAAATATCTGTGTCCATTACGTACAGCGGGAAAAAGGCATTAGTTTTTCGACATTGTCTGCCACGTAGCCTACGATTCCAATGCAGTGTGCAACTGGGTTCATTTTCTAGACGCTCTTTTGCATTTTTTAATGTGCTGCCATATACGTCAGAGATAACTTTAGAAAGTTTTGTGGGCTAACTTAGAAATCCCACTTCACCAATATTTTCATAGACATGTTTTAAAACTTCATCCATTTTGAACGCAAACACGTAGTGTAATGTCCACTCCCCTTTTGTAAACTTAAGGGTGGTGCTTGTGACGGTGAGTTGATATCAATACGTCTTCGCTTTTGTCTAGCCGTCATCATTGGTGTTATCAAATTATTGCTGCTGCTTCTGCTGCTACTAGGAGTGCTAATATTTTCCAAGATTGATTTAAAATATTCTTCTACTTCTTCTTTTTTAAACAGTGTCGTTGGCGCTAGATGACTGGCGTCTCTACTAAATTCTATTAACTTCTTCAAAATTTTATCATTGGAAATATGTCTTTTGTGAGAGTTCGGTATTTTTATAGAGGGGTTAGATTGTTATCAATTGATTAAGGTCCATTAAGATTTGTAACCGCATCACAAATTAAATCAAGTAGATTAATACTTTTTCTCTTAATTATAATTTGTTTCCCAGTGCTATCGACTTGAAATTGATGATAATCATCACCACCACCACTTTCGAACATGAGATATGTTAATACTCTTTTACTCTGTTCCCGATAGGTCATTGGCAATAGGTTTTCAATTGATGTCACTATTTGAATTCAATTCCTTCTCCTTTAATTGTGCTGTTGTTGCTGCTGCAGAATCTTGAGAAGATGTTTCCTGTTTGGGTGGGTGAGGATCTATGACGGCGACGACGGCGGATCTCTCACGATAAGGTCTATGTTTGTCCACACGACGCAGTGTATCTTGAAGTAAAACTAGCTTTTTATCATCGGCAATATTTTCATCATTAATGAATTTGCATAGATTGTCTTCAAAGTGTTCAACTGGTGAAAGGACAAGTTCTATTGGAGTCAATTTATAGGGCTTAGCTATCTAGGGAAACTGTTTACAAGTCCTGTGATTATTGGTAGTAAAAGTGTAAAAAAGCTACTGCCCGCTTGAAGAAGACGTTTTCTTCTAAAATCTTTTGCTTTGTTTTTGCAAGCCAAGGTACGTACAGTGGAACTATGTTGCGTTGTCTATTGTCTAACACCTTCTGGCAAGTGTACATTGCCCTCAGTGAAATTTAAACAAAGTTCCGATATTAGATTAATAAAATCTTTGTCAACACCATGTTTGGGTATGGCCTTCCTGAGTGGGGGTTTTGAAGTGCCTAGAATAGAAAATAAATGTCTATTTTCGTGTAGTTTCTTCAATGTCATGATGGCAACTAATAGCCTTTTCTACTGGTCACCGGAAGACATATAGTAATTTCTTTGTCGAAAATATCTGTGACTACACGTAGATCCTCGGGTGTATTCTGATTAAGATCTAGCAAAATGTACCCATAGGGCTTATTTGTCGCCTGACTGTACGCTGAAAGTAGAAATTTTGGAGCACCTGGATATATTTGCTTATTGAGAGTTACTAGAGAGCTAGAATCACGAACAACTCGGTAGATAATATAGAGGGTGCAATTCAAACCAAGGGTTCTCATACACTTGCTCTGATGAAAAAGATTGTGTAGAACTAGGGTTATGGAAATGTGTTCATGGTTAGAACGAACGGTAAACTGTTGTAGCATTTCCTGTGAGAACTGTTCAGTTGATTCAGCCAGATCATCAACAATCAGCCATGAGTTTGACTCAATACTATTGAAAACGTCAATTCCCCGTATCAATTGTATTGACATGGACGTGGCAGTAGTAATAGCTTCTATTTGATCGTAAGACTCTTGCCAAATAATATAGCAATAGTAAATTTTCTTTGGTTTTTCCAAAAACATTTTATTACAATTTCTTATTATTTTAGCTAAAAGTGTCGTTTTCCCCGACATTGCCGGGCCACAGAGAAACGACCTAAATGAAATTGACACATACTGCTGTTGACAATATTTGGAATACAACTAAATGTAAACCATACTTGTCTAATGCATAAATATTAATAATAATTTTCCCTTAGATTTACTTAGTACGATATTCAATAGCAACAACAAAAACATATTTTTTCTTTTATTAACGACACTTTTTGTAAAACAAAAATAACAACAATAACAGAACAACAGAACAATATTTTTTCATTTATTGACAAAAAAAAACTTAAAATACAGCAAGAACAGCAACAATAGCAGCAGCACAGTTGAACATATTTGTAGACTAATAGAAAAATATGAGAAAACGCTATTTTCAACATTTAAAAGATGAGAATACCCCCAAGGCCCTTCCCCCCTGAGCCAAAGGCCGGACCGGGGCCGAAGGCCGACCGCGGGCGGTGCCCCCCAGGGCCGAAGGCAGGCGGCCGCGGGACCGGAAAGGGCGGGAAACAAACCGGGAACCACTGCGGCAGGAAACAAACTGTGTATACAATAGCTGCTGCTGTAGTAAAAGTTAAATGATGACGATGACGATGGCAATGGAATGAAGATTATATTGAGAAATTGTTGTTGTCCCCCACCCACCAAGTACCGTTTTTTGAATTTAAGTTAATTTATCTAGACCGAGTTGTTTTCGATAGTCCATACATTCAACTCAATCTGAAATTCGGTAGAGGCCGCGGGGGACTACCCTTACACCATCCTCGAGTACATAGACATTGTCAGATATGCAAGATATGGTATTTTTTTTTTCCACTCTAACAGTATATTTCTTGTATTTTAGAGAGAGAATTTCCATCGCTTTTGCTCTTGGCACTAGACAACTATCCACTTATTTTTTGTAGAAACTACTGTCGAAATTATTTTTTACAAAGTGTGTAGGCACCCCTTTGCACGCCTGTTTTACATCCTTGCCCTGTGTTTCCACACAGTATACTTTTGGACCGGGGAACACCCTATTGGATATTAAATCACTCCCCGTCTCCGACTTTAACCTTAATAATTCATAGGGGGCCTGGCGTTTCACCAACTCGGGGTAGAGGCTCTCATTCCAACTCGTGTAATCCATCCGTGGGCCAATGTGAACACCATTTTCCAAATCATCCAATGAATTCCCTGTTTTAACTTTAACAATAGAGAATCTGTATCCCCATAGTAAACTTGAACCTCCGCCTACCTTGGCCATTGTACCTTGCACATATTGTAAAAGAAGGACAATATGAGTTTCTTGGAAAGTTCAAGTACTGAACTCCCCCCGCAATATTCTTATTCAGAACAACATTTCTCTTTTTTCTGTGTAGCTGAACCATATTTGGGTCTATGGTCATGAATGTTGTAAAGTTACAATTCGTGCACATTCTTTGGGGCAAGTTACGGCGTCACAACGCGATCTGTTTCGTACGCTTTCACACATTTTTCCAAAAGCTGAATTTAAAATAAGTTTATACATTTCTGTTTGAACTTTACTTTTTGCTTGTGAACGTTTACTGACAAAGGTGTCAATAAACGTTTTCAAGTAGGGTTTCTGATCAAATTGCAGGGCTCTGTGTATATTTGTTACCCTGAAACCATTGGTCACCATCCACCACAATAGCACGTGGTGAACAACAATATTCTGTTTCGGGTAAAAATCTGCAATTAGTTTCTGCATGGAGGGGGTCCAATGCATGCCCATATCCACGACCAAAGATTGATTTAATGGGCTCAAAGAATCCCTGGTAACCGGTCTATTTACGCACAGAAAAACAAAATCTTTTACAGTGTCGTAGAGTTCCAATGGTATGTGACCGTTAATTTCAAAAAACCATCCTTGGGGACCATTTTCCGCGACAGTGTGAATGTCGGGGAAATCTAGAGCACAAGGATTTTCAAGCCATTTGTAATTGCCACGCTGTTAACTATAGTGAGAAATCGCCGAGGGGTACAGTGAGTTCATGTCAGGAAAAATAGCATTGGACTTAACACCATCAGCAGAGTTCTGCCCACTTGGATCCGTTGTTAGGATGCGATCCCCTTGAAAAACATATCCTCCCTCAAAAATCTTCCAACAAATAGATGTTGATGCTCATCAGTGACCCAACCTATTTCCTCCCTACTGATTTTTAGAATTAAGTCCATGACGTGGTGCGGTGTTGAAAAATAGTAGCCAATGTCTACCCCGAATTCTGAATAAATTTGGTCTGTGTTCTTGCAGACAATGTCCAACAGAATCAGTACATCGCTTGCCAAGTACATTCTACAATAATCCCAACCATTTTTACGACCACCCTTAGCCCATACCCTTTTGGCAAATTCATAGTCCTCGACAGTGCATTCTTAAAACTACGGCAAATTGTTTAACTTTCGAGCTATGTATACGAATATTCATTTTTAATCTGTACAAAACCGGTTAATTGCTTGCTGTTGATGTGAATGGTTGTAAATTGGAAATGGTTTTGATTTAGAATTATCCCATGTCATTCATATGACAAGCATATATCACATCGCTATTTGATGTCATTCAGTTGTCATAAGGATGGAGACATCAGACTATGGAAGTTCTGAGATAGTAGACAGCCTATTTAATTATCATCTCTCATCCTATTAACAAAATATTACATTCTCCGATTTAAACGGTCATAAGACTTTACCTCAAACAGTATATTAGAATAATGAAATGTGTATTTCCTTTTGGGAGAAAAAATCTATAGTGAAAATGTCAATAAATTTTAAACTCACATTATTAGCTCCTTGCAAGGCCATCATATTCATTGAAAATTTGCTCTCACCCTGTACATATGCCGTCGCAGGTTCAATGTAGTTAATTACAGAGGGAAGTAAGTGATTTTTATCTTCAATTCGGGCCTTTTTTCGGGAGAAGGGGGAGCGACGCATTCTTCAAAGTTATCCTTAAAAAGAAATTAAATCATAGTTTCCTTAAAAAATGTTTTTTTACAACTTTGGGGAGGGGGTTTATCTTTGAAACTAGCTAATTTTTATACCCCCCCCCCATTATAAAATCCTTGAAATGTTGATAAATATGGGCATGAAAGCATATTCCCACTACAATTAGACAGAAAATTCTCGTTAAGACAGTTTATAGGCCTACATTTATATCAGAAGACAGTAACATCAAAATTATCCTTAAAAAGAAATTAAGTTATAATTCCCTTAAAAAAAAAATCATTTTTACAACTTTTGACGGAATTTCATCTTTGAGAATAGCTAAAAGTTACTAATTCCCATACCCCCTCCCCTACTGTAATGTTTACACCAAGTATGATTTTGAACTAATATATTTTCTTTCTATTTCATTTCATTATAACCGAACTTGACTTCTTTCATGTGTCATAATAATGCATAAGTATCATTTTTCCTTCTGAAAAGACTATATAAAAGAAACGCACAAAAAAAACTCATAATACAGCAGATAATCCTGTTAATATCTTAGAAATTATGCTTCTAAACACCAGGGCTAATGAAAAAACCGGGACGTATGGGGGGGGGGTAAATTATCAAATTTAGATAGCTACGTAGGCTACACACTCATAGCATAACTTTCGAAATGTTATAAGCTCAAGAAACAGGGGGTATTTAGATATATAGACTTGATAACACAGTTCCAGCACATAGGCTTAAAATTAGATAGAAAAAGATCGTTAGCACCTCATGTAGGCCTAAATTTATATCATTTGACAGTTTCAAGACCTAGTGTAGTAGAAAATAAATGTGATCAGAGGTACAATTGCTAGCTGGTTTTCAAAAGCTAGTCTAGTAGAAAATTAATGCGATCAGAGGTAAAATTGCTAGCTGGCTTACATTTAATATTTTCTTCCTACAACTCCATCCCCCCTCTCCAATATAATGCTAGTTGACTTACACTTAGTATTTGCTTCATGCAATCCCACCCCCTAATGTGCAAATATATACCATGAATATGAATATATGGGGTGGTGGGGCTAAAATTCATTTCCGACAAAAAATGATTATATTTGGAAAGAGCATAGAAAAAAGGGACAACGAGATGTATAACCACATTAGTCATTAATATTGTTTATAATTAATTACTTATAAACAGAACTTACTTTATAAATTTGCGTTGCAATAAGTTATAAAACATCCATTGTATATGATGTTCGCTCCATAAAGCTTTAAATCAAACTGTTACTTTAGCCTCGAAACGTGAACAATATAAGCAATGTCTCAAAGTGGAATTGTAACATCACTGATTACAAAACGCTTTGATTTCAACAACATCGTGTTACATGAATTCCGGGTAAATTCATTGGAGGTCAATGATCATGTCCTGGTTGTAATCACTGAGCGTGTTGCGTCACTCACATTAGTAGCTCAATCATCCTGTACTCCCTGTGTTGTTAATTCACTCTCTACTAAAATTAAGTGTAAAAAAAACCTTGGTTCAGATTCGTTAAGATTTAAACTAATGTCCACTCTTACCTTTTTCTCGTCAAAATGCTATTGTTAAATGGCTATAAGTGAAGTGCAGTAACTCTTAAGAAAAGCACCTTCTCATGAGTTTCTGGTAGGCTCATTTATATTCAAATTCACTTCCACATTTCCTCCAGAGAAAGTTTGTGGAGCTAAACTATACGTTTTATAGCTTCTACTATGCTAATTAGTATAGGAGGGATACTTAAGGACTACCTTTGAGTGATTCTCAGAAAGTTAAATGGTCGATATCAGGAACTAACTTCACTGCTTGGTAACTAGTCATATAAGGGGAGGAGTATATTTTTAACTGGTATAACCGATCAAGATCTCTAGTTTGCTTTTAGATACTTATACGAGATATTTATAGTTAGATACTCGTATTTAGGTTAATTCTGTCTTAAGCAGCTCAATTTGTCCTTATTAGATTATCTTTCACAGGCTATGTCTTTGGTGGCGAGGTTCTGAGATTCTTCCACAGCGGTGATGAATGTTTGACAATACCTTCTGGTTGGAGTGAGCAGCCTGGGCAAAAGTATGTCTTTGATTTTTTGTTTTTTTTTATTTTTATTTATGATTGTGTATTCTTTCTCGTCTCATTTTTACTAATGCTGAAGCATAGGCTATATTCATTTATATCAGTGTTTTGATATACCTTGATTATTTTTTGACATGTGTAACCTGTTGACAGGAGACCTAGTTTCACTTTTTATTTGTTTTACATTAGAAACTAATAATTATAATCTACAGGTCTAAGAAAGTAAACAAAAATACTGAATGATAAAAAAGAAATTTAGAATGAATTTGATCCATATTGAAAATATGCTAATGAGCGTGTTTTAAATAGTTTGTTTTTATAAAAATACTTTTAATAAAATTACCAAAGATAAATGAACCAGGAGTTGTATTACATGAAAATTAAAAAAATTCTAACAAACAATGAAACAAACTCATTTTCCCGCTTCAAAATGGGTAGAACCTTTTATTTGTTTCATTCAATTAATTATAGAATTAACACTATAATAAGTCAACAAAATAGTTGCTTTAAGCCAAATATTCGTCTGCTTCCCTCTCCCTAAATCTAAAGCTTCTTGTTTATGAAACAGACTACCAAATTTGAGAAATCTACAATTTAAGTATTGATCGTTTGCAATCAAGAAATAGTTGAAAGGTTTTGGATCTTTGTAAAATAATAAAATTTACTTTTAACACCAGTCATTTTTTCGTACTTTATTTAATGCTTTTTGCACTAAATTTGGTTAGCCTCCCACCCCCATTTTACTTCTTCTTTTACTCCGCTAGAGGTTTGCTCTGGTTTAAGAAGAATATCACACAGTTTGAAAAACAAATCTGCTTCGCTACCATCCGCTCAATTTAAGGTCTATGTCCCCTGTGAAAGTTTGATATTCTATTTTTCGGCTCTCCTAGGGCTTTTATATACCAAAGAAACACAAAAAATTCATTATCATTCCACAGGATTATATTTTGGAAATATGGTGTGCAAAATTATCTGACTAAAAATCCGTCAAAAATTGGTTAAAAAATGAAAACTTGGTCCTTTTAGTGCAAGTTAAACCCGAAGGCTTGTCGCAAAATCGCTTGTTTTAGAAGAAACATATACCTTAAGATGAGGATTTAGAAGTTTAGGCTACTCAACATCAACAATTAGGTTAACGGAGGTTTAACGAATGCCTTTTTCGAATAAATCCCGATTTCCTGTAAAGATTATTAATATTGCCCTTTTTCTTTACAGCATTGTTGTATACGAAGGAGGTGATGTAGTTCAACAAGCTAGATCACTTTGGCGTTTAGAATTAGCTCGAACCAAATGGGCTGGCGGCTTCATTAACTGGTTTCACCCAATGCGAATAAGACATATTACTACGGGCAGGTACCTCGGAGTAAATGAAGCTCATGAGCTTTGCCTTTTAACAAAGTAAGTTAAATATAAGGTTTACTTCGTTTATTATTGGATATGATGCATTCACATACAAATTATTAAATAAAAAAAAAATATGCTAAAATTGTGTTATGGAGCAAAATGAATTTCTTCTTATTATTAAAAAAGAAATATGACTTGAGATTTTAAGGCATACTACTGTAAAAATTTCAAGCTCCTATATACAAAAATAACGAATTTTGCGGAAGCCTAAAAATCGCATTTTAATGCTAAATCGTCTAACTCTTCAGATAAATGATCCTTCAGATAAATATAGGATAAGTATGGGGGGGGGGCAGGGAGAGTACGAATTAATCGCTGATCTTCCTTTATTTAGAATAAGCGTTAATAAGAGTTCTGCAAGGTGATACATCCAGTGTTTTTTCGAGGATTTTGTTGGGGGGGGGGGGGTATGCAAAAGAACTTAAAAAAAATCATCAAAAAATTGTTTATATGCATTTTTGTTATGTTCCTACGAGTCGCACAAACACAACTAGCGGGGGGGGGGAGTCTTACCCCGTAACCCGCCTTTAATACGGCCTGGAATACGTTCCATATTGTTGCAGAAAAAATTTCTGAAATATATTTTAAAGCTTCGTTTAACTAAAAGTGATTTGCTTCATATTCCACAAAATTATATACAGTGATGTGGAAGTGTGCATCAATTATTATGAGGGGGGAGGTGGGTCATTTTGTAAGGGGGCGGATGCCAAAAAAAGTTTATTTTAATACCTAAATATCCTAACTCTCAAAGACATTCTGGGATTGGGGTGCAGAAATGTAATTCTAATCCATTTTGATTCTGGGAATGTTTTTGGTCTACGCCTTTATTATTGCTACTAGGGGGGGGGGGAAGTCAGTAGTAGTCCCCTCACATTGCGTCAATACTTTTCTATATAGCCAAAAAAATATTAGATTTAGCTGTCTATCGACATAGAGGTGGAAAAAGGGATGTGGAATATTAAGAGCTTCCCCAGGAAAGTAAAAGGTGGAAAGGTGGCAAATGTTACGTGGAGTTTGGTTTTCAGCAATTTTAAATAATAACATTTTTCTTTTCCTATTTATATAGGAAATTATATCTTTAAATGCATTTTAATATAGGCAATGTATTCAGTGTACCCTATTTAAACATCAGAGAACCCTATTATCGAGGCCGCGATGGCTTCAGCCTCGTAGAAGATCATAAGCCATACAGAATTTCCATTCATATGAATAATACTACCAACCGCATTCAATGCTTCTGGGATTGACCCCCCACCCCCCCACCCCAGTTCCCGGGGCAAGGTCTATGAGTTATGCAATCTACTTGTTGTTAACATATAAGGTTTTATGGAATGGGTAGTCGCATAAATTTTGCTCAAAAATCGAGAGTTTTAGTGCCCTTGATAAAAGTCAAAAGTTATGTCATCAGCCCCCCTCCCCACGCCCTTTTTTCCCAAAATGTATCAGATCAAAATTTTGAGATTGCCATTTTGTTCAAAGTAGACCTAATGTCAAATAACTATGTCTCTTTGGTTGACACAACTCCTCTCAGTCTCCGGACAAGGGCTATAAGTTATGCAATCTGCTTGTTGTTAACATATAAGGTTTTATGGAATGGGTGGTCGTATAAACGTTGATTGGAAATCAAAAGTTTTAGTGCCCTTGTTAAGAGTCAAAAGTTGTTTAGAGTCAAATGTCACCAGACCCCTCCCCCCTCCCTACGCCCTTTTTTCCCAAAATGTATCAGATCAAACTTTGAAATTGCCATTTTTTTTAAAACAGTTCTAATGTCGAAAAACTATGCCTCCGGGTTTGACACACGTCCCTTCAGCCTCCAGGCAAGGGCTATAAGCTATGCAATTTGCCAATGGTTAACATATAAGTATGTTTATCGGAAATGAGGGCATATTTGATCCTGGGGTTCCAAAAAGACCTGGGGTATTAAGGTGAAACCTTAAGGAAATGTTGAGAGGGATGCCGAACACAATCAAAACACTATGTTCTTGATGTTTGTGAAAAGGGAATGTTAGCAATATATAAAGAACAACTGAGGGTATTGAGTTGAAAATTTCAACGTATATTGAGCTGACGTTGAAGAAAGATTATAGGGCAACCAACCCCTCCCCCCTTCTTGCTGTTTATGTGCGCCTCTGATCAACACTGTTCAAAATTTTGGAATGTAATTTTGTTCAACTAGTCAAAAGGTCTAATAGCTATAGCCTACTTCCAGGAATTTCATGCTCCCATAGCCCCAGGGCAAGGATAGTAAATTATGCAATTCCTCCAGTGTTTACATGCAAGATTTATCATTAGCAAAAGGAGGAATATTTGATTTTGAGTGTATCCGAAAAGGCTAAGGACATGGAGAATATTGAGGGGTTTGTTATGCTATTTCACAAGGCTATATGTGCATCCAGTTTATAAAAATGAAGGATCTGTAATATTTTAGGAAGGGTTAGGGTATTGAGTCGAAACTTTCAGGAGGTTTTGAGAGGGATGTTGAAAAGTAGTTCGAGGGCCACCAGCCCCCTCCTATGCCTTTGTAGTTCCCCTCCCTCCAAAAATTTTTCATTAAAATTTTGAAACAAGACATTTGTTCAGAACACAGTCAAAAGCTCTAGTAACTATGCCCCCAGGGATGCCATGCCCCCATGGCCCCGGGGGCAAGTAATGTAAATTATGCAATTTGTCCATTTTTTACATGCAGGGCTTATCGTAGTTTTTTTTTCTTTAACTTGGGTACCTTTGCTTAGCACTTGGTGGGCTTTGTGTTTGTGCTGGAAATACAAGAGTTCCTAGGTCGTGATTGGGGAACACCCTGTAAAAATTTAGGGTACCTCCATAGGAGGTGCGGACCAAGGGGGTACCTTTTCCCTGGAGGTCCATAATAGAAACTGGGGTATCCTCGTCTGAAAAATCTTTTCCTAGCTAATTTATCTACTAGGGGTAACCTCCCCGTAGTTGCCTCCCCGATTAATATTTGTAGGCATGAATATATAATGAGTCTGAGGTAATAGGCTTGAGCTTGTCTGTGCAGGATTTCGATTCTCGTTGATAGAAGAACATCGCCAAGTGCTGAAAACCATGTCGTGGTTGAAAACCCTTGCTGTCCAGTTCTAAGCTGGCTTAAGCGCTTCGTTGTAGACTTGAGGAGATATGTTGGTCCCTGTCGTGCACTGATATCCAGGACCATTGCTTTTCCCTATGCAAAATAATTCCAATGATATAAAGAATATGAAAATTAGAACTTAAGATGTTATGACGTTAGAAAATAACTATCGTATCGACATTTTGACTGACGAATTCGGACGATTCGAACTGGACTTATTAGAAGTTTCAAAAACTCATATCCCAGGGATAGGAATCATCAAGATAAGTGACATAAAATTTATTTACTCAGGCAGGAAGGATGGAGTATATAGACGGGGAGTGGGGCTCATGATGAATAATGAGGCTGCTAAGTCTGTTATGGCTGGGAAGGTATCAATAATAAAACACTAATCACTCATTTGACGACTAAAAATTTCAGGGTAACAGTTATAGTAGTATATTCCCCTGTAGAACCGACTGAAGTAGATACTAGCGACTCAGATGAATTTTACTTACAGTTCGAGGAGCAAATAGACAAGGTCCCAGGTAGAAATATGGTGTTTTTATCAGGAGATTTTGACGCCCAGGTCAGTAGAAATAGCGATAGATAGTCTAGGTAAATTTGATGTAGGAAAATGAAACAGTAATGGCTACAGACTGCTGCAATTTTGTAGGTATAACAATCAAGTTATAACCAATACAAGTGTTTGGTCACAAAATGTCCCATTAGTTAACATGGTATTCACGTGATGGTAAGACAGCAAACCTTATTGATTACCAGAATCAAGATTGCAAACCAAAGACAGAATCAATGCAAGACTCAATCAATCAAGACTTAAGAATCAATGCAAGGTTTATAGGACTGCTGTTATTGATGTTAAAGTAAATATCATAATCTAGTACTATCTAGGGTTAATTTAAAGTTGAAATTTTGGAACGGTAACTACCTCCCGGAAAGTTATGATGTTGGTAGACTCAAGGGTTAGTATTTGAGAGAAAATTTCCAGGAACAGTTGAATACTAAACTACAGAGTAAAAAATTTGACAATGTACAAGATAGATGGAGTAATTTTAGGAAAACAGTTTGTGAAGTTGCTGATGGTGTCTTGGGGAAGAAAGCTAGGAACGCCACTAAAAATATTAGTGAAAGAACTTTATGTTTAGTAGAGAGGAGAAGGGGCTTGCAGAAGAGTTATCTGAGTGATAGATCATATGACATTAAGAGGAATGTAATGAAAGTGGAGAAAGCATTAAACTATGAACTAAGGAGTGCGAAGTGGTGGCCTTGGATAAAACTGCCGAGGATCTGGAAGATGCTGCTAGACGGCAATAATAGTAAAATATTGTACCGGCATGTTAATAAGTTGAGAGGGATTAGTCAATCCGGAGTTGTTCCAGTTGAAGATAGGAACAGGGCCACAGTTAGTGATAAGGAAAGAGTTCAAGAGAGATGGGCTGAACATTAAGGGCCACGGTGCTGATAGTGTTGTAAATGATTTTTTTAAGTATGGTGGCTCTGAGGTTAGAAATAAATTACTGAAGATTATGAACATGATTTTTCAAAAAAGGGGAGTAAATAGCGATTTTAGGAAAACCCTAATTAAAACCCTGTATAAAAAAGGCGATAAGAGTGAGTGTGGTAGTTATGGAGGCATTAGCTTGGTTTCTGTAGATAGCAAATTACTTAATAATATGATAATTTTTGGATTAAGAGATGCTGTAGACAAAGCTATCAGAGAACAGTGCGGTTTTTGAAAGGATACAATGTGAAGGAAGAATTGTTTTGCGAGGAACAATTAGCGTCAGTCTTATAGATTATGAGCAAGCGTTCGATTATGTTGGTAGAAGAGTTTTAGCGAAGGTCTTATCCTTGTATGGTATACAGACAAATACATTAAAGTGATTAGTGACAATAACACTGCTACGGTTAAGGTAGGAAATGAGGTTAGCAGCTGGTTTCGTATTAAATCAGGAGTTAAGCAGGATTGTGTTCTATCCCCCTTTATATGGATTAATTAAAAAAAAAAAATGCACAAGACAAGTTTTTCAAAGAAAACTAAAGAGCCCCATTAAGCCAAGAATGAGCAACAATTAAGTCAACTAATCTTCCAAGCGTAAAACTACTACAAATCGCTATCAATAAATAAATAAAACTCAAAACGAACAGATATTACAATAAATAGCTGAGTCAAACTCATAACAAGCAAAAAATAGCATGAGTAGGGCTGAAAACCCCCATGCCTTCTCAAGACCAGAACACAATTTGTGCTTTACTAAAAAAAAACAAAAAACAATTGACTGTGAATTGTCAGTTTAATTGACAGATACTGACATTTGTTCCTTAAGGTTTTGATAATTTTTTATTTAAGAAAGTAAGAAAGGTGAAAACATTTCAAACATATTTTGTTTTCAGTAAAGCGCAAATTGTGTTCTGGTCTTGAGAAGGCATGGGGGCTATCAGCCCTACTCATGTTAGTTTTGCTCGTTTTGAGTTTGACTCGGCTATTCATTGTAATGTCTGCTCGTTTCGAGTTTCATTTATTTGTTGATAGTGATTTGTGGTGGTGTGGAAAAAGTTTTTTTTTAATTTCCGTTCGTTTTTAATTCACATTGTCTTTTTCATAGAAAAAATAATATTGCATATCTTCTCAATTTTTTCTATAAGAATCCATAGTCTGGGTTGCTATTTGTATGTTAGAGACACTTTTCCAACAATTTTTAATCCCAACACAAACAGTATAATTTTATTTAATTTTATAGCTTCTGAAGTTGACCTGAAAAATAAAACTTAATATCATTCCCAAAAGATTCTGTCTAAGCTGTTTGGCAACCTGGATGCACTTACACTCTTTTTATTTCTTTAAATCATAAGAGCAGAAGTATTAACAGTAGTATCCCCAAAAGTTTCAACTTAATGTCGTCCCAGCCGTTCTCGATATATTGCTGAGATGTCGTATTGGGAACCATAAACACAATGCCGTTTGATTTATTTTAAAACAACATTTAGTTTTAAAGCATAATGGGCCAATTGCATAATTGTGGGGGGTTGACATGCCTAATATCCTTAAAGACAAAGTTGCTGGACCGTTCTACTATGCTGAACAATATGGCAGTCTCAAAATTTTGACCGGATGCCTTCGGAAAATGAATGGGCTTGAGAGAAGGGCTGCTTGCTCTGGAATGTCGAGTTACTCTTAAAAAGGGCATCAGACACTCGCACTGTAATTGGAGTACAAGGAAGAGGACTCCCCCCTTCATATATCTAGTAAAAACATTTTAAACAAGTAAAAACAAAGTGTAAACATATACAATATATTTTGTTTTCAGTAAAGTGTAAATTATGTTCTGATCTTGAGAAGGTGTGGGGGTTTCAAAGACATAATTTCCAGAACTTTCAACAACGCTGAACCAAATGGCTCTCTGACAATTTTGATTAGATGTGTTTTTGGAATGCATCGGCGTGGGAGGGGGGGCTTGTTGCCATCCAATCATTTTTGACTAATAAAAAGGGCACTATGTCCTTTCAATTTACAATCGAATGAGCCCTTTTCGAAGTTTCTACGACAACAAGTGGCCATCTCAAAATTTCCATCAGATGCATTTCGGGAAAATATGTGGTCGGGGGGGGGGGGATTCACCCTCCGGTCACTTTGAATCTTACAAAGGGCACTAGAAATTCTGATTACCAATCCAATGAGCCCCCTCCGGAGTTTATGCGATCACCCTTTCTATATAAACTTTATATGCCCCCAGGGCATATCTTACAACCCTTGCCATGAGGGCTGTGGGAGAGGGGGGTTGTAATTCTCAAAAACATAATTTATGGACCTTTCAATTACGTTAAACAAAACGGCTATCTCAAAATTTTGATTGGATATGTTTGGGGAAATGGTGGGCATGGGAGAGGGGTTAGATACCCTCCAATCACTTTCTACTATTAAAAAGGGCATTGGCCCTTTTGATTTCCATTTGAATGAATCGTTTTTGAAGTTTCTACGACAACAAATTGCCAACAAATGGCAAAATTTCTATCAGCTGCATTTTGTAAAAACCCAAGATGCGGGGAGGGGGGTATCCATCCTTCGATCACTCTGAATTTTTAAAAGATGACTAGAACTTCTGATTGCCAATCCAATGAGCCCCCTCCAAAGTTTATTTTATCACCTTTTCTATATATACATTTTGTGCTTAAAATCCTTGCCCTGAGGGTTGTCACCCTCAAAGATTTAACTTCCGGACCTTTCAATTACGTTGAACAAAATGGCTATCTCAAAATTTTGATTGGATGTGTTTGGGGACATGGTGGTCGTGGTAGGGGGTTTGTTTGCCCTTCTATCACTTTCGACTATTAAAAACGGCACTTGCCCTTTCAATTTACAATCGAATGAGCTGTTTTGCAAGTTTCTGCGGCAAAAAATGGCCATGTCAAAATTTCTATCAGATGCATTTCGGAAAAACCCGAGGTGTGGGGGAGGATATACACCCTCCGATCACTCTGAATCTTAAAAAAAGACTCAATAACTTCTGACTACCAATCCAATGAGCCCCCTCCGAAGTTAATACGATCACCCTTTCTATATATGCCTTAGATGCCCCCAGGGCATAGCTTAAAACCGTTGTCCTGAGGACTGTGGGGAGGGGGTTGCATCCTCAAAGACATAATTTCTGGACCTTTCAATTACGTCGAGCAATATGGCTCTTTCAAAATTTTAATTAGATGTGTCTGGGGAAATGGTGGGCGTGGGAGTGGGGTTTGTTGCCCTCTAATAACTTTCGACTATTAAAAAGAGCACTGGCCCTTTTAATTTCCAATCTACTGAGCTGTTCTCGAAGTTTTTACGACAACAAAGGACCATCCGGAAATTTCATTCAGATGCATTTGGGGAAAATCCGAGGTGTGGGAGGGTATCCACCGTCCGATCGCTCTGAATCTTAAAATGGACACTAGAAGTTCTGATTACCGATCCAATGAGTACCCTCCTAAATTTATGCCATCATCCTTTCTATATATACCTTATACACCCTCGGGGTATAACTTACAACCCTTGCCCTGAAGGCAGTGGAGTTGGGGGATTGTCATCCTCAAAGACATAATATCCGGACCTTTCAATTACGTTGAACAAAATGGCTATCTCAAAATTTTTATGGGATGTGTTTGGTGAAATGGTGGGAGGGGGGCTAGTTGCCCTCCATTCACTTTCGACTATTAAAAAGGGCACTGGTCCCTTCAATTTCCAATTGAATGAGCTATTTTTGAAGTTTCTACGGCAACAAATGGTCATCTCAAATTTTCTATCATATTCATTTCGGAAAAACCCAAGGTGTTGGGGGGGGGGGGGGGTCCTTCCTCTGACCACTCTGAATTTTAAACAGACCACTAAAACCTCTGATTACTAATCTAATGAGCCCCTTCCAAAGTTTATAGGATCACCCTTTCTATATGTACCTTAAATGCACCCAGGGCATAAATTAAAACCCTTGCCCTGAGGGCTTTGGGGGGGGGGGGGGGTTGTTTTCCTCAAAGATATAATTTCCGGACTTTTCAATTAAGTTGAACAACATTTTAATTAGATGTGTTTGGGGAAACGGTGGGCGTGAGAGAGGGGTTTTTGCCCTCCAATCACTTTCGACTATTAAAAGGGGCACTGCCTATTTCAATTTCCAGTCGATTGAGCTATCTTCGAAGTTTCTACGACAACAAATGGCCGTCTGAAAATTTCTCTTAGATGTATTTCGGGAAAATACAAAGTGTGTGGGGGGGGTATTCACCCTGAGATCACTCTGAATCTGAAAAACTGCACTAGAAGTTCTGATTAACAACCCAATCAGCCCCTTCCGAAGTTTATACGATCATCCTTTCTATATATATACGGTACCTTATATGTCCCAGGGCATAACTTACAACCCTTTTCCTGACGGTTTTGGGGGGGGGGGGGCGGGGTGGGTCATCCTTAAAGACATAATTTCTGGATCTTTCAATTACGTCGATCAAAATGGTTATCTCAAAATTTTGATTGGATCTGTTTGAGGAAATATGTACTTTAGATGCCACCAGGACATAACTTAAAACCGTTGCCCTGAGGTCTGTTGGGAGGGTGTGGCCATCCTTAAAGAAATAATTTCCGGACCTTCCAATTAAGTTGAACAAAATGTGTATTTCAAAATTTTGATTAGATGTGTTTGGGGAAATGGTGGGCGTGGGAGGGGGTTTGTTGCTGTCCAATCGCTTCCGACTATTAATAAGGGCATTGGCCCTTTCAAATTTCAATCGTTTGAGCTGTTTTCAAAGTTTCTACGACAACAAATGACCATCTCAAAATTTCTATCACATTTATTTTGGGAAAATGCGAGGTGTGGGGAGGTATCCATCCTCCGATCACTCTGAACATTAGAAAGGGCACTAGAACTTCAGATTTCCAATCCAATGAGCCAATCAATTCTGCTCATTTTAGGGTTAAATGCTGCTTTTTACTTACATATTTTATGGCGGGGGGGGGGGCTGGCTGGGTTGGTGCAAAAAGCTTCAAGAAATGCATCAAAAATATGAAACTGATATTTAATCCCTCTGGATATCCGGAAATATATATTGTCTACACTGTTATTATGAAAGTAAAGAGTAGCATTTAACGCCAAAATTATCAGAATTTATTCTGTATAGGAGTAGGAGAATGCTCGTTTGATCAGAAATTGAGAGTTCTGGTCCTTTTTTTATAAGTCGAAATTGATTAGAGATCAACCAGCCTGTGGGGGGGGGGGGGGAAACGCCGGCTCCCTTTGAGCATAAATGTAAAAGCAAGGAATAGTGATATCACTAATTGAGTGTCAAGACATTTAGAAAAAAAAATGATTTTCAGCAGGATTCTGAAAATTCTATTCTCATAATTCTTGGGATATAACATTTCGAGCGTAGCAATGTATAGAGGGTAAGTGTTAAATCGATGATAAAGAAACATAACAAACTCTTCACGTTGCCCAGGCAATGCAAGTCTTGTTTTGAATTTAATCCCTGTTAAATGTGAGGAATCCGAGCCCATTGAGTTGAAATTGTAAATTTACAATTTTGCCAAAATAGTGGAAAAATAAAGATGGTGCATAGACATATCTGTGGATCTATATAATGGAACTTTAGTCTAAAGGGACAAACTTAGGAAATGTGCAAAAAAAAAAAAAAGTTACAAAAACTTCTAGCACCCCACTTGCTAAATACAACAACGCAAGAAATCGCAAGAAAACCGGACATATTTATAAACAGTAAAAAAAAAAAAAAAAGGATCAAGAATTGGAATGCAAATATTTGGCTCCCAAGCTACACTACAGATTTCTCAGTTATATTTCATCAAGTAAAACTCTATTATTAAAAATATGTTTAAAGCATTCTTGTAGAGAACATTCGGAAAGGTTTTCATATAACTTTTCCTTCTCGATACTACTTTTCAATTAGAGTAAAGTTCGTGTGCTTACAATAAATATACATCAAAATTCTCTCTTTCTTCAAACTTTTTAAGATCTAGGAAATCTGGTAATCGCTTACAATTTTGTGTCCCTTTTATTTCAACGAATAATGAACCGGAAGTACTATCTGGGCTGTGGTGACAAAACAGTAAGACAACATAAAACACCTTCCCGAAAAGGTTGGGTTTCTCGGTGGCTGACGTTTACCCCCTTGAAAATCCCGTCCCCCCACGGAAAACATCCCCGAAAAATACCCCCCGCGGAAAATACCCCCGGGAAAATACTCCCCGATAGAAAATACCCCCGACGGACCCCCTCCTCCCCCGTAAAAATTCACCGTTGAAAATACTTCCCCCCCGTTTAAAATACCCCTCCCCCCCCCCCCCCCGTGGAAAATAAGGTTTTCCAAATTTTAGAATTTTATTTGAGCTTTTTTTTCCGTTGGGGGAAGGAATTTTGGTACTTCTATATTATACGCCACTCACTCAAGTTTACGCTGTGTAAAACTCGAGAAAAAACAGGTTTCTTCGTTAGTTTCTTTCAGCTTAGCGTGAGACAAGACAAAGACAATTGACAGAATAGATGGGAAATATATAATTTGGACTATAAATTTTCTCATGAGGGGGAGGAGGTAAAGTATTTGGACAGGTTGAAGTCAGAAAACAATTCTTACATCATAATATGCAGGATAATTGCACCTAACACATTTTGCATGCATACCCACGATCCTTTACCCCCCCCCCCCCCCAATGCAAATATATAGCCCAAATTTGTTTCTAAAGATATTAAATTTAAAAAAAAAGTTTTTTCAACTAAAAGTAAGGAGTAACATCAAAACTTAAAACGAACAGAAATTACAACGTATATGAAAGCAGTTGCTGCTTCCACAAGACGCTAATGTTTTAACTTTCTGTCCTAATTCCTTAATTCCTGAAACACAATGACCGTTTAACTAGAATAATATGCATTTTTTTAATTATATAAGAAAAGTATTAGCGTAAAGAGCAAGGTCTTAAGGAGGAAGCAACCCTATTCATGTACGTAATAATTTCTGTTCGTTTTAAGGTTTAATGTTGCTCCTTACTTTCAGTTGAAAAACATATTTTTTTAAAATTTAATTGCTTACAGATAGTATCTGTTAATAGGAATCATACTGAACAAGTTCTTTAAAGAAAAGTAAAGAGCCTCATAAAACTAAAAATGAGCAGAAATAAAGTCAAATAATTTTCAAAGTAAAAACTATGGAGTATAATATAGAAAAAGACATAAAATATTTTTTTCTATGGAAAAGTCTATGTCAATAAGAAATGAACAGAAAATAATTAAAAAAACTTTTTCCACAAAAAAAGTTTGTCAAAGACTAGTAAAGAGCCTAATTAAGCCAAAAATGATTGGAAATAAATTCGAATAATTTTCCAAGCGTGAGACGGCCACAAAATACCATCAATAAATGAATTAAACCCGAAACGAACAGAAATTTCAATAAATAACCGATTAAAACTCAAAATGAGCAAAAATTAACATGAGTAGGGCTGACAATCCCTCACCTTCGTAATATGAGAACATAATTTGCACTTTAGGCTACTGAAAACAAAATACATCATACATGTTTTCACTTTTTTTACTTTAATAAATAAAGAAGTATTAAGACTATAAGGAGTAAATATCAGAATATTTATATCAAACTGACAATGCACGGTTATTTTTTTTTTTTTTTTTAGTAAAGTGCAAATGATGTTATGGTCTCAAGAAGACATGGGTGTTGTCAGCCCTACTCGATTTAATTTTTGCTCGTTTTAAGTTTGACTAGGTTATCTATTGTAATTTCAGTTCGTTTTGGGTTTCATTTATTCACTTATGGTGATTTATGGCAGTTTTACACTTGGAAGACAAGAAAAACAAACTCGTAGAATTTGACAACGTTTTCGTCCGTAAAAACTTAAACAATAAGAATGTGTTGGTTCCAAAGCCAACTATTCTTTCAAAGGAAAGCTAAACCTTCTTAATTTTTTTGGTGTCATATGTTTTTAGCTTAATTTTAATGATTGTTCGTCTATATTTGTTTTCTTCAATTTTTTCTTTAACTTGGCGCCCGCTACTGCCTTAAATTGCAGAAGTTTATGTGGAAGTCTTTTCAACAAAAGTGGATTTGCGGTTTTTTCTAAGTTCATATGATACTTATGGTGTGTAAATTCTTCTTTTTCCTGTTTCTTAGCACTTTTCAACGAAACTAAAAAAAAAAAACTCAAATAAAATTCTCAAATTTGGAAACCTTGTTTTCTCCGGGGGATGGGGGGGGGGGTATTTTCTGGGGGTGTATTTTCCAGGGGGTGTTTCCCACGTGGGGCAATTTTCGCGGGGGGGATGTATTTTCCGGGAGGGTATTTTCTGGGGGGGGGTATTTACCGGGGGTATTTTCAGCAGAGTATTTTCCGAGGAGGGGGGGGGGTATTTTCCACGGGCATTTTGACCAAAATGGGGTAATGGATATTGAATGATTCTTATTGTTTCAAAACAAAATTCTCTTCATAATCAAACCCCCCTTTACTAGTGTCCACAAAACTGTGGATGTTCTCTGCGGTCTGCGCCCTCTTCGCTCGGATGGCATGCGCAAAATGATTGGGCCTTTATACCAAAATGGGATGTTAGATATTGACTGACGCTTCTAGTATCATAACAAAAGAACTGATCTGTTCATAAGCTTTATCTATCAACCTTTTTGTTGAGTCTTCGTCTCAGTTTTATAAGACGCAAATTCAAGAATTTGAAACATTTAATGGTTCAGATTATAACGACAGATTGTTTCTAGGAGATGGAACTACTTCAAAGACAAAAAGTCCAAGCTTTAAAATAAGGCAGAACGAAGTTTATTATAGCCTGTTATAGAAAAGATTTTCCAAAAAAAGATAATTTAATTGTTCCATCTAATCCCTAGTTTGTAGCTCATTTCAAACTGCTAGGACACGCAGAAGGCGCTATACAACACGACGTGGTGCCATTTTCTGTTATGTTTATATATATTTTACGAACCCATTTCTTGAATTTTAATGTTATTCTGATGCTTAAAACTAAGATCTTAAATTTTATCATAAAACTATTGTAAAACAAAACATTTCCCATTGGATCTTAGGGCTCTAAGATGCAGTGTCTTAAAAATAATTGTTTATTTGTGTTTTCATTATAGTTAGCATGGCGCTCCAAGTTTCAGGATTTTGTCATATTTTATAAATTTTATCAGTCATGGTTATCTTTATTTTATCTGAAACAAAGGTACTTATTACCGGTCAGTGTTTTTTATTGGGTATTTCTTATTCATAAAACACTTTAAACTTGAAAAAAGGAAGTTTGAGCTTAGTCTTTTCTTTTCTTTTTATGCGAAAAATGCAATTCTAAGACTTTTTTTCATCTTTTGAGAAAAAAGTACAAAATAAATAAATATAAAAGTACAAAATAAATAAATATAAATAAATATAAAAATAAATATAAAAGTCCAATTTTTGATACGATAAGCCTGCATCTAGTCACAACCATACAATTACCAAGAAAGGGGACGATCTGAATCACGCAATGGCAAGACTGCACTCCTGTGTAGCTTCGGTTATACCAGTCAAAACTACGTTGAGGCTGGGACATGGTGGTCAAGCACTTTGAAAAGTCTGACCAGTATATAAGCCAAGGAAAACATTGGGAGCATTGAACCCCTTGCTCCCTCCCAAGAAAAAGGAAAATCTTACAAAACCAGTGTATTTGATTAATAGCTATGCTACCGTAAAAGACTGAAATTTGGTGAATGTCGACAATCACCGGTGAAAGTCCGAAATAAGGAAATTTAATAAATATTTCGGACTTACGCCAAGCGACTTGCAGTTTTTTTTAACTAGTTAGCTTTATTAGTCTTATGCAAGGTTTGATGGTGACAGGTTAGGTTATAAATCTCAGAAATGGGTTAGAAATTAGGTTAGAAACTCAAAAATATAAATACCAGAAATGCTCAACATTCACCATTAGTGCATAGTGAATGCCAACAAACACATGGTCGCCTTGTGTATGTCCGAAATATTTGTTAAATATCCTCATTTCGGACTTTCACCGGTGAATGTCGACATTCATCAGAGTTTGGGATTTCACCGTAAAAGTTATATTAATAGTACGCATTTAATAAATAAAGGTAAGTACAAAACATTTAGTTCAAAGTCAGGAATTTACGTGTCTCCTCCCGAAACTGATTTCCTGATTTTGACAACTTTTTTTTTCTAATTGTACCTTTTATTTTAGGGACGAAGCCACGATGGCCGCATCCAATTTTTATTTGCGAGAAGAGAAAGATGACAATAAAGTTATTCTTGAAGATAAGGACTTGGAAATTATTGGTTCTCCTTTCATCAAATATGGAGACAGCACTGTGATTGTTCAGCATATCGAGTCAGGATTATATCTATCGTATAAGGTCAGTAGTAGAACTAGAAAGGTTGGGGTTATGCTACTTGTATTGCTTTTTCAGAAGAAAACCTTATCGAGAGTTCGTTTTAAATGTAACTTGTTTAGGGTGTTAAAACTCCCTTGAAACAAAGTCATTTAACGGAATATAAAAACGGTGAACAGAGAAGACAAGGTGACATTTTAGGTGACAAGTAACCAAGTATGTATTAGAGGAAAATATTTAGAATTGATGAAGAGAGAGAAATGGCTTGAAAGAGGGCTCTATTATGGAATACCTGACGTACATCATGGAATAGTAATAAAAATTAAAAAAAGGAAATGTTGGTCAGAAAAGTGCTTACAGACATGAAGGTAAGAAAAGGTTTCCACAGACAGCTATAGTGAGAAAGAGAGAGGAAGAAACAGAGAGATGAAAGAGAAATACGGAAAGGGAATGGAAGGGACAGAGTGACAGATGAAAGACGAAGATCGATTGACAAATTGATTGATCAATTGAATGATCGATTGATCAATCGAAGAATCAATTGATTTTCGGGATTATGGGATATCCCAAGGACTTTTTATTTTCCAATAAAACAGTTTCAAAATTCTTTTACTCATGTTCAAATATAGGCTGCGAATTCGCTTTTACTCTTTTTTATTCTTTTTTCTTTTATTTAATGCTTATACTAAAATAAAGTTGTCTTTATGTTAGACATATGAAACAAAAAAGAAAGGCGTTGGCAAGGTGGAAGAAAAACAAGCTGTTCTTCACGAAGAGGGTAAAATGGACGATGGCCTGGAATTTAGCAGGTCTCAAGAGGAAGAATCTAGGACAGCCCGCGTTATCAGAAAATGCAGTTCACTGTTCAATCGATTCATAATGTAAGCATGTTATTTTATTGTTTTAACTATAATAATTTAAATGTTCTTATGAGCGATTTCAGGTATTTTTTTCTGTTTTGAGTCATTTTACGATTAATTTTGAATAGCTTTTTCCAAAAGTTTTTTTTCACAGATAAATTAATAGTGATATCAAACCCAAAATGGAGGATAAATAGACTCCCATAACAAATCAGACCTAAAATAAGTCTGAATGAACAATAAAGCCAGAGTCAAAACAAACAGGAGTGAATATAAATATTCATTCGTGATCCCTTAGATATAAAACTTTAGATTAAAGAAAGTCAAAAGGAATAATCAAGTCGCACTTCTAACAAACAAAAGTCAGCACAAATAAGAATGAGGCTATGCCTTTGTTGTCGAACGGCTTATGATCAAGGTCAAGAAGCCCAGGGTAGGGCTCATAATCATCAAAAATATTCCAAGTCTCGAAATTCCATTTAGTCTGGGCTGATCAAGGTACTTCAACCTTGAGAGAAAAAACACACTGTTTTAAAATTAATTTGTTTTGGTCACCGCTTGGACAGGGATGTCCAGCGAGTAGTGAGCCGTTTCCTGGCTTTTTTTTATCTAAATAGTAAAAGAAATTAGCTCTTTTTTCTGTTAAATCGGGAGCTAGTTCGTTTTGCACTAAATCGGAACTTGTTTTTTTTTTGTGTTGAGTCAGGACTCAGACATTTTTGTGCCAAGTCACGACATTTTGAACCAAACGAATCCATAGTTTGGATCAAATACATTCTCAGACCACACTGTCTATACATGACAAATGAAAATCCTCGTTTTTTCACCCTTTTTGATTTTATTTTTCATTTTGATAGTTTTTTTTTCTCTCTAAGTTTCATTTGTCATAGTTTGGATCCAGCACCTTTATGCATCGATTTAGTAATTAGCTTGTTTTTCCATCGAGTCAGGAATTACCTCGATAAGTCCTGAAACAGAACATTTATACTGAAACAATATTTTTCGGCGATATGTATTTCATAATGACGAAAGATAAGCCGAGGTGTAACGAAGCAAACAAATTGATAATGATAGCAATGACGATTGATTTTGGATTTTAACATGGATAAGGTCATCAATACCTACCAAACCTTTGAAAATCAAAGATATCGACTGGATAAATTGCTGAAAGACAAAGAAGTTTTTGACCCACCATCTTAGCAATTAAAGAAAACAAAGGTTCGGCGATATGTCTTTCATAATGACAAAATACAAGCCAAGGCAAAGGAAGAAGTTTTTGTCCCACCACCTGAACAATTAAATGAAATAAAGGTTCGGTGATTGAGTAGCAATGAAGATTGAGTTTTGGATTTTGACATGGATAAGGTCATCAATACCTACCATACCTTTGAAAATCAAAGATATGGACTGGATAAATTGCTGAAAGACAAAGAAGTTTTTGTCCCACCACCTTAGCAATTAAAGCAAACAAAGGTTCGGCGATATGTCTTTCATAATGGCAAAAGACAAGCCAAGGCAAAAGAAGATGTTTTTGTCCCACCACCTGAACAATGAATAGAAACAAAGGTGGCCGTGAATGCCTTCCATACCTTGTAAAATCTAAAACCTGGACTAGATAAATCGTGGAAAGAAAAAAAAAGTTTTTGTCCCACTACCTGAACAATTGAAAGAAACAAATTTTTGGCGATCTGTCTGACATAATGACAAAAGACAAACCGAGGCAAAAGTTAAAGATCCAATAGAAAGTTTAATTATACAAGGGCACCACTTCTAATTTGAGGTCCATTTGGACGTCATGACACCAAGAAAAGGCTCATATTGTCTGCGTTTGGAACACAAGCGAGTGTGAATTTATATAAAGAACCCAAATTACTCTTAAGAGTTATAAGGTCTTTGACCAGCTTGCAGAAAACTACAGACTAATTTACAAGGCCCTCAATGTTTTTTCACTGGCCTTGATATTACTAACTTTTAGTGCATGATTTAAATTCTCAAAAAGCTAAACCAATATCAGTTTTATTTTATCCTGAAACTTTTATTTTTAGGGGTTTAGATCGTCTTCAAACGAATAGGAGAACTTCGACACTTTTCCGTCAAGTTAGTCTGATAGAAATGATAAAACTATTAGAAGACTTAATTAATTACTTTGCAGAGCCCGAAGAGGATATAGGTAAGCACCAATTTATTATGTTGTTTATACAGTGTAAACTTGTCGGACCATGATACCTTTCAGAGTTATATTTTGGCCATATTCCGCACAAATCCTTAAGGGTTTACCCTCTTTATAGTCTTAGTCCCAACTTAATTAACTATATAATCTATTGAAATAGCTATTGCATATACGAGTAGAAATATAGTAATGTTGATCTTTTAGCCAGTTTATGAAGTAGAAATTCTTACAAAACGATTTAAAGTGGCGAAACTTAAGAAAAACTACAACTCAATTCGAAAGCCTGTCATGTTTAAGTATAGTCCTTCTTTTGAATTCTGAGCCTTTACGTTCCTTCCGGTTTTTCTGGTAGGTAATTCTATTCTACAGGGTCATTACACTCTTTCTTTGTCAGGAGATTTACGCAATTTCAAAGTTCAATGTCTTTTTTTAGTGATAAATCAAAACCAGCATCTCTTGTTTCGTTGTTATGCAATTATTTTTTGTATATATTCAGGTTTCAAAATAGATTGTTCAACAGTTCTGAATAGTTTATTCAACTTAACAGTACAGACATTTTTTGTAAACATTTACATAGAAAATGGATAATTCTAAGCAATTTCTGGTGAGTAAAAATTTTCTCATTATTATAATAAAAAGAAATTGTCTTGTCATTAAGTTAAGGAAGAAATTCTTTCCTTACACTGTGTGGTTACCTCTTTTAAAAAGTTTTGACTACTTAAGACAGACACTAAAACTAAGGGTACTTATACACTTAGAAGCCTATTGTTCAGGAGCTGAAATCTCTAAATAGTTCTCTTATAGACTGAAATTTACGGTGCGATTTTTATCAAGATCAGTGTGCCTTTTTAGAGATGTTTTTTAAAAAAGTGCTTAGCTCTCGATCGGTAATTTGGGGTTAGAATAAAATGTTAATTCCTTTAATGTATTAATTGTTACAAAAAGCTTCCTTTTTGTCAAGATCAGTGGCTTTTTTTTTTAGGGGTGTTTTTTAAAATACTTAAATGTCCGTCTTCAATTAAAGTGTGATTTTTATAAATATAAGTTAACCTTTTTAGGGCTGTTTTTTAAAAATTTATTATGTCTCAATCGGTAATTTGGGGGTTAGAATAAAATGTTAATTCTTTTAATGTATTAATTGTTACAAAAGCTTCCCTTTTAGAGTTTCGGTTTGTTCCTTACTTATAGTTTGCTACCATGTACTGCTGAAAAATGTATTTTAGTGATATTTTTAGATAATAGTAGCCTACTTATGCTTTTAATCTTTAGAAGAAGAAGAACCAAAACAATTTAGAATATATTACGACTTTTTTCGTCTTCGATAAGCGCATGGATAAAAATTCTAATTGGCATTTTTTGTTTTTAATTCACAAAATGGTTGGTTTAAGTTTTCTTTTACAAGATACTCAGACAGGAAGGATGGGGTACATAGATAGGGAGTAGGGCTCGCCTAATGATGCTTTTAGTCTTTAGAAGAAGAACCAAAACAATTTAGAATCTATGCTGCTTACCTTAGTTTAAGAGCTGAAAATCATTCTAAAAAATCTAAATTTGTAACAATGAGTATTTATTTTGATAATAAAGGAAAATATAAATATTTATTTAATTGAAAAAAAAAATGTTTTACACTACTTTAAATGCCTAACATAAACTGAATTATTTTCCAATAACCCAAAAATGCATTTTTTTTCATGCTAAATTTTTGTCTTTTTTTAAAGGAAGAAGATATGTGCAATAACCCCCCTTCTGAAAAGAAAGCAAGATATAGCGAAGGTATATTAATGCAAGCCACAAGACCATCAATTATCAAATTCGCTGGAAGAACTACACATGACCTGGACCAGCCAATGGCCGCAAATCTTTTAATGGCACGTTGACCATTGTGTTAGCTCCATGCCAACTGGAAGGAAGATGAAAAGGGATTGGGCTGCTTCATATAATGACTCAGCTCTGCCTACTGAAGATTGTGAGCTTGACCTCCTTCAAGTATTGCCAAGGAGTTCAGATATAGAAGCCCAGTCAGAATTTGTAAGTATATACATAATTTTTTCTATCCCTATTTTCAAAAATAAGGTAAATTTTCTCAGGCGCATAGCTTTTTATTATTAAAAATTAAAATTTGTTTCTAAAAAATATTTAATTTTATTTAATTAACAAAATTATTTATATATAAAGGAAATCTTATAAAACTATCACGCATTTCTATAAAAAAAACACAAACAAAAAACCAAAAAAAAAAAAAAAAAACACCCTACCTTGTAACTTCTAACCAACACCCATTCTAATGCAATAATTCCAATATTCCTTTTAAAAATAAAAACAATCTATTCACTGTTTCTCAAACTGTCGTATATTTTGTACTAAACAGTCACGCATATCCGGTGCTATCAAATTATTCCCATCGCTATAGTCTGAATTTTAATCCGCTTAGTGAGGTTCTTGAAACAGGATATGTATTTGCGATAAGAAGGGTCTTTTTAATAATCTCCGATTATGTCTTTCACATGCGAAGAAGACATTATTTTGCATGAGCTCATTTTCAAGCAATTATTTTTGTTTGAAAAAAAGATGCATTTGAGAAAAGAATTTGAGACTGTTCTATTTGAACAGTGTTGTGAAGTCCGATATCCCCCAACTCGACAGGGCATCGATCCGCCTACCTCACAGGAAGCTCCCGGTTCCCAAGGGTCCTCCCAGGGGGGAGGGCGGGGGCATCTAAAAAGGACCATCCAACATTTTAATTGACAAAGTTTATTAACTATAAAAAAAAATGATTATTTTACATAAAAAATAAAAACCTTTTTTTTCTAAAGATTAAAAATATAGCACCAACAGCGACACCATTGAGTGATGAAGTGAAACACTTAGGTGTTTTCGAGAAAGAATTTGAGGCTGTTCTATTTGAACAGTGTTGTGAAGTCCGATACCCCCAACTCGAACGGGTATCGATCCTCCTACCTCGACGGACCCTCCCGGTACCCACGGGGCCCCCCCAGGCGGGGTTGGGGGGGGGGGGCTCTAAAAAGGCCCATCCAATATTTTAATTGACAAAGTTCATTAACTATAAAGAAAAAAAATGATTATTTTACATAAAAAATAAAAAAAACTTTTTTTTCTACAGATTAAAGATATAGCACCACCAGCGACACCATTGAGTGATGAAGCAAGTGTATTAACAGAACCAATTCTGTCACCACCAGCAGAGTTCAGGGATGAACCAACACTGGTTCTAGAGAATTTGGAGTGGCAAAGAGGAGTGGCATCGTTTTTTCCTTAACGATGTTTTTGGGGAAATGGCCAGCCTGGAGGACTTAACTTGCGATATTGACATGCTTGAGGACCCAGAGTGGGCAGATAGTTTCATGCGTGAATATTTAGGTGATGTTACTAGTAAATCTGAACCGGGTCCTCATAGCGAAATTCCATTAGAGGAAAATACAGACTGGCTCAGCCAATTGTTACCAAAAACCTTGAAGCATGTACTAGGGAACCTTATGCCACACCCCCCCAATCGGATTGAACAGACTGGGAATGGTATTAATGACAATTCCCTGTCACCCTCCTCCACCATTCCACTTAATAGTATAGATAGTAGTAGTAATACAACAGCAGCTCATTTTTCCGGGGACATTTTTAACAGCAACTTTACAATTAGTGAATTGAGTCCTGAACAAACAGGGACAGGACATGAAAATAGTGCTACGTCCCCGGAATTGTCTGATTTTTATCTGTTAGAATCTGCTCTAAGCCATTTGCAAACATACAGGGTAGATTTTAGCCTTCCCGAGGAAAACGCGAACATTATTTTAAATGACCCCGTGAAAGTTCTCCATAGCTATATCGACAGAATTCGAGCACTTATTGAGGTTCAGATCCAGAATTGGGGAGGTCGGGGGGGAATTAAAGCATCGGTGAATCAAAAAGTTTATTTACAAAAGGGGACATCCGGGGACGTTTTTTATTTTCATTTTTCGACAGGCAAACACAAATTATAACCATGTCTAAACGAATTTTAATAAAAAATTTTAAAATGGGTAAAAAAAAAAATTTAAAATTTTGATAAAATTAATTATAGGGTGAGTGGGTACACCATTTTAAACATTGAACGCATGGATCTGAATCTCAGTAGATTTAAAAAAAACTTTATTTTAAGGGGAGTAGGTAATATAAAAATTAAATACCAACCAGATTTGTCGGCTACCAAAGAAGTTCAGGGTTTGTATTTTGACGCTGGACTGCAATTCTTCAAATTTGCATTTTTAGCAACGGCCCATGGGACATTAAAAAATGAATCGACAATGAAAAATCTTGACAGACTTGCACGCAACGGTGGGAAAAATTTCCCTAAAGTAAATTTTGATTGTTTAGAGGTAATGTATCCGGTGTCCTTTAAAGAATTAAGAATTTTCGAAAAAGAAAATGAAAATCTGGGGGTGGGGGTGGTTGTTCTCCAGTACGACACAGAATTTGTAGATGGGGGTAAAAAACCGAATAAAAAAGGGGTTTTGTACTCAGTGAGGACACCGATGGTGGAAAATGTTAAAAATTGGGTATGGGTCATTTACGAACCTCCCAAAGATGTAAATTCTTATATTCATTTTTTCCTATCTCAAGGCAGAAAATTTGGAGAACGTTTCTATTGCCCCATGTGCCTTTCCCCATTCACATCTGAGCGAACATTCTCAGATCACATGGGGCATTGCAAAATTCATGGGAATCAAAGACTTGAATTGTCGGCAGAAGGCAAAGATATTTTACAACTTAAAAATTTTCAAAATTCCCTTCTGCAATCGCATAAAGTGTCTTTAGACTGTGAAACAAGACTGGTTGAGGTATCGAACCCATCAAGGCCAAATATAGTCAAGGAACACAAACTAGTTGCGTGTTCCTATGCGCACGCCCAGCGCGACGCCAACAATAAAATGCAATTGGAAGATTTTTTTTACTATGGACGAGGAGGGCAGTATGGAAAAGTTATTGGTTTCTTTAATAAAAACGGCAAACAAGGCAATTTCATGATTACGTCATACCAATTATCCAATGACATTGTCGGATAAAGAGCAACTGGCATTGGAAAAGAGGACAACTTTCTGGGTTTGTAGGGGGGCCCTCGCCCCAAAAGACTTAGTCCAGGACCACAATCACCTTATTGACCTCATTTCAACGAGAAAAAGTAGCTTTCGAGGGTGGGCTCACAATTCGTGTAATTTAAAAATTAAACAACAACTTTTTCTACCGGTTTTTATCTATAACTCTAACTATGATCTAAAGTATGTGCTACCAGCATTGGCACATCTTCAAAGAAATGGAACAGTAGATGATGATGCATGGGTGATAGACAGCTTTGCGTACAAAATCATACCTAAATCCGCAGAAAAGTTGCTTGTTTTGGAATTTATGTGGATATTTGTTGAAGCTGGCGTTGAGTACACGAATAAAATTCGCTTTTTGGATTCCTACTGTTTTTTCCTCAAATCATTGAGCGAATTAATTCAAGTGCAGAAAAATGATGACGGCTGCAATGCTTTCCGCCTTCTCAAGCAACAATTTCCAAATGATTTATATGATTTGTTAACGGTCAAGGATATCTATCCTTATGATCATTATTGTTCCAAGTCGAGATTCGCCGAGGAGACTGTTCCTTGCATTGAGTCGTTTTACGACAGTCTTCACGATGTTGGTTGCATCCCCAAGGAATACAGTTTTGCTAAAAAAGTTTGGGCAGAGGGAGGGTGTAAAAATGGGTTTGACTACTGCAAGCTGTATTTGTCGAGTGACGTGTTAACTTTGTTAGACATCATGTGTAAAAATACGGATAAAATCTATGAGGAGTTGAATCTTGATTTGGGTTATTATTTTTCTTCGCCTCATCTAGTGATGGACCTCATCCTGAAAATTAGTGGAGAAAAAATTGGGCTAATCACTGACATTGATCAGCATCTGTTCATCGAGAGGTCAATGAGGGGGGTTTTGTTTTTCACGGGGACCGTATCTTGGAAACCGATCCAGAGAACCGATCCGAGAGAAGACGGGGACAAAATCGAATGCAGTTTTCCTCGATATGAATTCTCTCTACCCCTCGGCCATGTCCCATTATGCACTACCTTGCGGTGACTATAAATGGCTCAATGATCCTCAAGCTCCCCATTTCCCCAAAATTAAAAGTGTTGAGGAGAATGGACCGGTTGGATGGTTTTTTTAAATTGACGGAGAGATACCAGTCGAACTTCACGATTCAGTAAAGGATTTTGTTTTTCCATTCATAAATATACTTGTGAATAAGGACTCTGAGCCCTCACAACAGACATTTAATCAAGATGGACGGATTGCATTGGACACCTTCAGAACAAAAATTTATTGCTGACCTTCTGCCGAAAAAAAAACATAGTTATTCATAAAATGTCGTCAAAATTGAAGTGCACAAACGATTTCAACGTCACAAAGGTTAACAGACCACTCGAGTCTAGTCAAAAACCCTATCTAAAAACGTTTGTTGACACTTTTGTCGGCAAACGTTCTGCAGCCCAGACAAAAGCCGAATAAGAAATCTATAAACTCATTTTAAATTTGGCTTTTGGTAAAATGTGTGAGAGTGTTCGCAATAGGAATCGTTGTGACGTTGTGACCAATCCAGAACAATGTGCTCGAATTATTGGCGATCCGAATTACACTTCCTGTGCAATCATTGGCCCGGACATGGTACTTTTGAATAGGAAAAAAAGACGCATTGTCTTGAATAAAAATATTGCTGCAGGCAGTGCTATCTTGGAGATCTCAAAAAAGCTCAAATTGGAATTGTACTACAATGTGGCTAGGGTACGGTGGCCGGAAAAGGAGCAAGTAGAGGTCTGCTACGGTGACACGGATTCTCTACTGCTCAAAGTAAAAACACCAAATCTAATTGATGATTTGGCGCACGGTGAAATTATCAGTTCACTGATGGACTACACCAATTGGAGTGGTGGTCTTTACCCTGAGATAGTAAAACGTCGGGTGCCCAATCATATTTTATTTTTTAAATATGAAACGGGTAGCGACTTGATTTCCCGTGGTATGTTTGTAGGTCCGAAGGTGTACTTTATACAGACATACGACGAGGAAATCAAGAAACGTTGCAAAGGAGTACCCACGCGCTATGTGGACAAGAATTTCCACATGAACATTTATGTTCTTTTATGTTCTTGGCGCCCCCCCCCCCCGTGCGGCCCGGGGGGGGGGACGCCGCCAGCGCGGGGGGCGCACCGTCACCAAAGATATCTTTTTTTTTGGACTTAGAGCAGATTTTTTTTTTCAAGTGCCATCTCTCTCTAATTTAATGTTTTTTTTCTCTATAAATAAAAAAATAAACAAAAGTGTTTTTTCTCTTTGTACCTATGTAAATGTTGTTGTATTTTTTTATTATAAATAAATTTTAAAAAGTTTATTTTCTCAAGTGCTCTCTCTCTCTAATTTAATGTTTTTTTCTCTATAAATAAACAAAAAAAAAAGTGTTTTTTCTCTCTCTGTGTGTGTACCTATGTACATGTTGTTGTATTTCTTATTATGAATAAATTTAAAAAAAGTGTATTTTTTTTTCAATGTATTTTTACTTTTTTATGTGCATATAATAAAAGAAAAAATATGATTCTTTATTCGTCTTTGTCTTCTTCTTGAAGAACAGAGTAGTAGTAGTAGTAGTAGTAGTAGTAGTAGTAGTAGTAGTAGTAGTAGTAGTAGTAGGGAAATTATTTAGTCATTAGACAATTATGGTCTACAGTTAGTTGTCCAGGTGATCTGTTGAAATGAACATGTATCAATTTAAAACACCATTCAGATCGTTTCTGTGTGGACCCTCAATGTCGGGCAAAACAACACTCTTAACTAAAATAATTAAAAATTGTGATAAAATGTTTGCGGAAAAGCCAAAAAAATCTACTATTGCTATAGTATTTGGCAGGAGTCATACAATAGAATAAAAGCAATTGCTGCCACCACGGGATCGGTGCAGATACAGTTCATACAGGGACTTGATGTTTTCAGCATTATTGAACCAAACTCTTGGCTGATCATTGACGATATGGCTGAATTTATTGAACAATGGTCCCAGCAAATGCTGCAATTGTTCACTGTTCACTCTCATCATGAATAGATTTCCGTTACTCTGGTTCTACACAATCTCTTTCATCAGAGCAAAGGTATGCGAACACTTGCATTGAACTGCACCTACTATATCATCTACAGAGTTGTTCGTGATTCTAGCTCGCTAATAACCCTCAATAAACGAATCTATCCAGGTACCCCTAAATTTCTGCTCTCAGCATACAATCAGGCAACTAATAAACCCCACGGCTATGTTCTGCTGGATCTTAATCAAAATACACCCGAGGATCTGCGTGAAGTCAGAGATATTTTCGACAATGAAATTACAGCATATCTCCCCGTGAACGCTAAAAAGACCTATTATTTGCTATCATGACACCGAAGAAACTACATGAAAATAGGCATTTGTTTTCAGTTCTATGCAGTTCAAAACCTCAGCTTAAGAAAGCAATACTCAAACACTGTATTGACAATGATTTCATTAATATAATATCTTAAATTTTTTTAAATTTTACCGTGGTTAATTTTAAAATAAAATATGTAGTTAAGAAAAAGTAAAATAAAAATGTGTCATTTTTACGTACTGGGGGCTATGAAAAGAAAGTAAATAATTTTAAAAGTAAATGTCTTCGTCAGGCAGGAGGTAGCTCTTTTAGACTTTTACTGCCAATAATTACAGGACTTGTAAACAGTTTTCTCTAGATGGCTAGACCCTATAAATTGACTCCAATAGAACTCGCTCTCTCACCCGTCGAACGCTTTGAGGACAATCTGAGTAAATTCATTGACAATCAAACTATTGAGGATGATAAAAAACTGATATTACTTCAAGATACACATCGTCGAGTGGACAAACTCTATCGATCGAAGCCCACTACTGCTGATCCCAAAAGAGAATCATCTTCTCAAGAATCTACTGCTGGAACAATTAAAGAAGGAGGACTTGGATTCGATTTTATTTAAATTTGTAAATATATGCCCCCACAAATTTCTTGAAAAAATAAAAGGATTTCTAACCCATCTCTTGGAAAGTGATCAAATTCACGTTTAGAGCAATGGGGAAAGGATTATAATTCAGGGCAAGAGTTATAATCTACTTGATTTAATGTATGACATGGTTACAAATCGTAAAGGAATATTATCATTTGACACTCGTCTATACAACTTTCTAAATACATTAAACTTCCCCAAAAATCTTATTGGCAATATACAAATTCTAAAAAAAATTAAATGAACGAGCACCATCATCATCGTCAACATTAAAAGAAGAACTTGAAGAAGAAGAAGAAGAAGAAGATTTTAAATAAATTTTGGAAAATACGAGCATACAACTGATGGATAGAAAGAAGCGAAGACGTATCAAGTTAACGTCACCACCAGCAGTAGCAAGTATACAAAAGGGTAGCGGACGTTACACAACGTGTTTACGTTCAAAATGGCTGAAGTTCTGAAAGGTGTTTATGAAAATATTGGCGAGGCGGGGAGTTTAAGTTCCCCCACAACTCTGTCCAAAGTCACGGGTGTTCGCACTAACAGTTTACAAGACTATCTACAAAATGAAGCAAGTTACACTCTGCATAGAAAACATACACTTCGTGCCAATCAATATCGAAAAACTAAAGCCTTTTACCCATTGCATATAATGCAAGCAGATCTCCTGACTCTAGATGAGCTTCAAAGACGTCACAATACACCGTACAAGTACATTCTACTTGCAATCAGTGTTTTTAGTCGCTATGGATATGCAATTCCATTGCGATCAAAGAGAGGTGTTGAAGTTGCACAGGCCATTGAAAGTATTCTCGAACAGGATTCATATAAAAAAATTCAAACGGATCGCAGTAGTGAATTTGTTAATCCTCATGTTGCAAATGTACTAGAGAAATATAGTACACTGCTCTATCATAGTCACAGTCCTATAAAGGCTGCATTGGCCGAACGATTGATAAGAACTATTCGACTTTTAATTTCAAGATATTGTACATTGAAAAATACGCCGGATTTTATTCATGATCTAGATAAAATCATGTTGATTTATAATCAACGACCTCATCAATCATTGTCAAACTCTACACCAACTGACGTTTATCATTATGATCATAATAAAATTGACACCTTTCTTAAACAATATTCCAATGAATAAAAAGTCAAGAAGAAGACAAATAAATTCAATGTTGGTGATATTGGTAGAATTAATAGAACAACTAATTTTTTTGAAAAGGTGAATTACTTGTGGTCCACTGAACTTTTTAAAGTGGCAAAAATCCTAGACACTAAACCCATAACTTATCGCCTGCGTGATACCAAAGATTGAAGAGATTCTCGGTGGCTTTTATGACTATGAATTGCAAAAAGTTAAAAATGCTAGTCAAATCTATAAAATTGAAAAAAATATTAAAGACACCTACTCGCAGGGGTAAGAAATAGTTACTTGTTCGATGGCTAGGATACAACTCTGATTTTGATTCTTTGATTGGTGTTGAAGATATTGACAATTTCCAATGATTTCTATGTAACTTTCATATCCAACGTTTCCGATCCTCTCTACAATGACTTGAATACGACAAGTGATTTTTGGACAACAATCTCCCCCGCCGTTAAATTTGACGGTGCATATGAAGTGGCTCTTGTCGACTGTATTCTCAAAAATACCTATGACATCCTGAGAAAGGATCGTAAATATGAAATAAAAATTAGACCCTATGATTGGCCTCCACCACCAGGTGATCAAGAACAAATTAAAAAAATCAATTGGATGGATTATCCATATATTGAATTACCCTACGAGGAGCTCACCTGCATGAATGATTTATGTCGTACTATCAATAAAAGAATTTCTGCTCGTAAAAAAGGAGCTTTTCATTTCAACTATTCAAAGGAGGAGGGCAAGATCTACATTAGTTCACCTATTGCCAATGAAAAGATTATTCTCAATGATAACTTAAAGGACGTTCTTGGCTTTAAGCTCAATATAATCAACGGTAGAAGTGCTGGAAACACTAATTTCATTTTTGCTGACTACCAACCTGCCTTCTCCACAGACACTTGTATATTTCTCTACGCTTCATTTGTGGAAACATCTCGGGTTGGTAATTCAAATGTTCCCCTCCTACGAGTTCTTGAACGAAAAACCAATCAAGAACATGTTCATCACTACAATATAAAGCATCTTCAGTATATTCCTGTCAGTACTTCCTATTGGGAACTCTGTTAGTTAACACTGAGAACCTAATTAGATTATTCTCTAGCAATTTCAAAAGGCTTAGCATCGACTAGATGCCATTTTCAACCCATTGTTAGCGACAGCACAATCATATAAACTAACCAAAGTAAGAAATCCGTTTGTCTGTCCCGATATCAATTGTTATGTTGGTGCTGTGAGTCCACGTCGAATAGGCAATGGACTAGACTACTACAAGGGGCGTACTACAATGTCGGGCTATGGTCTTGGTAGCTCGTTTGCTAGGCTATTTCGTTCTGCACTACCCCTTGCCAGAAAATATCTTGTGCCTGCTGCATCAAATTTTGCTGCCCCCACACTACAGGACTGGGGGTTGGGCAAGAATTTCAAGGAGAGTGTTAAGGAAAATATTAGAACTTCAGCAAGAGCCGCTGGTGAACACTTAAAATCTCGACAAAATGGGGAGGGATTGAAAAGGATGCGTTCGAGTCATTCACTCATCAGTCTCCACCCAGGCAGGAAGCAAAGGACATCAAAAAGGACTTTGAGAAATAAAACAACGAAGGTCAATAAGCAGAAGAAGAAGAAAAGGTAAAAGATTGTTAGATAAAAGAATACTTTCTTCTCTTAAGATGGCTTATCTCCCCCGCCGGGAGTCATGTCCATCAATAACCTCCTCATTGAATTGGTGAAATGCCCTCATTGTTAAGTTGAGTTTTAAGTATAGCTACTATGAACAATTCCACCCTCAACAACCCCTCTCGGAAAATATACACTTTCAAATATTTTCCAATGAAGACTATTTCACTTATTTGTTATCAACATTTATTGATGTAAATCTCGTGGCGAAAAAAAAGTCAGATTCTAAGACTCCGAATGCTAGTGACGGTCTATCCTGTATTAGATGTATTTTACAAAATCTATTCAAGAAAAGTAATGTGTTCAGTGATGGGGCATATGTGAGACCAAGCAACAATATTTCCAGCTATGCAAGCTACATACAGTTTAGGATGATGACGCCAAAGGCGTACAAGGAGATGAGAGGACAATCATTAGGCTATGAATATCTAACAGGTGTTGATAATGACGGTGATTTGACTACTGCAGTGAACCATGAGTATAATCTAGTTGGAAAATTAAATAATGAGATATTCAATATATCTCAATGGCTACCTCCAAATGTCAAGACTGACATAAAGTTAGAGCTAACCCCATCGAATTTTATTTTAAGAAAAACACTCCCCGCAGCACGCGATGCAAATGTCATTATCACATCGGCAATTCTCCACGTCCAAAAACAACAAGTAATGAGCTCTGTTGCATTGGCAGTGGAAAAGCTAAGAGCCAATGGCAACAACATTAAACTTCTGGTCTCTAATACAATCAGACCTCTACGTAACATGACTACTTACTCTCTGATCTATATTAATTTCTCATTTGTCAAAGGGGGTATACAATCACTATTGGCAGTGACCTTTGTAAATAACTGTGGCACTATTGGGTCCTGAAATGACTCCCCCCATTATTTTAATTTTTTTGGTCTATCAAAACTTGTATGTGAAGTAACAGGTATTCAACTGTCCACTCTATCATTTGCCAAAAAAACCTCTAGAACTAAGGAAGAATTGACCCTGTAATCCCTAGATCATGACTTTCAACTATTTGAAAATTGATTAAACAATTCGATCTTTTCAAAAAATCACAGGGTTATTGTTTTGGACTTGTCTGGCACGCAAGATATGACCATAGTACGAACAGGGAATGTACTTTTAGAGTGTACATTTGCTAATGCTCTGACTGAGAGTATCACGTTAATATCACTAAGTCAATTTGAAACCTCTTGGGAAATCACACTCGATGGTAGGGTTCTACTAGACATAGCACCATAAAAACAAATTACACACTCAACGTTTTTAGTATGGATTCATACATGTCCCGGCAAAACTCCTAGTACGTACCTTCAGACTTCACTGAAAAAATTCCAAGTGTTAACAAGACCTTTATCATTGTTAATAGCAGCCCGTCAACATTGAAGACCGGTCATTGGCTATGCATCTTTCAAACAGCAAAGAATATTGAATTTTTCTATCCTTTTGGCCTATTGTATAAATTCTGAGTTCCATATATCAGTAACTTTGTTAAAAGCAGAGGGAAAACCATTATTGAATATCAACGAAGAGCACAGGATTTAACGACTAAGACATGTGGATTTCATGCACTACTCTTTTTCATGTTCAGATGTCGTGGCTACACCTACAAGCAGTTTCTTAACATCTACGTTGACTTACCTCAATTGAACGATTTTCTAGTGGAGAATATACTTACAAGTGTATTTAATATTGATTTTAGTGCCCTGATAATAAAATGTTCTAAAGATGTATGTGAAATTGTTTATTAATAAAAGAAACTATATACATGATAAAATGACTTTTCTACTCTTTAGATTTCATCCACTACTACTAGGTGTTTGTCGACAACAACTAGAGCAGGTAGATTATCTGAATTCACAGTGTACTGATCCTGATATACTGCAATGTCAGGGTCACATTTTCTACAACAGAGTGTAACTTCACTCTTTTCATATCTCTTTGTATAGTCAATAATACTATTCACATTCATTCTATAGAATTCACATGTTTCAATTTGCCTATTTGAAGCAATTTCACACACAGTGTCCTCAAGTGTCGAATCACATTCCGTCACAGCCAAATAAAAATCAGTTGGCTTATAATCATAACACCCAGTGTCTTCACAACGATGACGTAGAAACCATATTCTTTTGTTGTTCCAACAGTTGAATCTTTGACCCGGTTCCTCCTCCCAGAATAATCTAAAACCACGACGATACCAATCTCGTACCTGTAAACTAAAATCACGGTTAGGATTCTTTCCAATCATACCGGGATATGTACTCTCCCACTGATTACATTTATCATAATGACAATTGGAGCATAGGTGACCTCTAGGATGAGAGTCACAAACCTCTTCAAGACAGGAATTACAACCTTTAATTTGTACAGTATATCCTCTATGCAATTTACACGGGTTGCTTAATCTACACTTTTCATCATACTCCTCAATCATTGTGCAATTCTCACATGATGACCAGCTGCCTTGTGTGTACATACATAACGGACACGTATGGAACATTTTGTCATGTGTTGAAACTCTCACTACCACAATGAAACTGAGCTATCAACAACAAAAACTGTCTGAGAGAGAGAGAGAGGAGTAAATCATCCTTGAGCACCATCTTTCTTATGAAAAAAAGCCCTAAATTTCTAAACTAATGTTTAAAAGCATATCCACAATATCATTTTGCCGTGTCGTGATCAATATATCAATAAATTGTGTAAATGCATTTGGACCACGATGTAGAAGCTTCATACAATAGTCTAATGATGGGGACTCAGTTTTCATTATATCTACAAGCATTCCCCGAGAAAATATCTTCCTTTGAATATACAACTCTGGAAAATCATCATCTAGAATCAAACGCTCTTTCATAAGAACTAGATTCTTCTTGATTCGATCTGTCTCGAATCTATCAATTTTTTTGAGTCCTAACTCTCTCACGATCAACTTCAGACTAAACAGAATTTCTTTTTTCTACTCTAGAAAATATACGCTAGTCTACTATAGAAAAAGAAAAAATACCATTGATTTAGAAACAGTTTTATTGAACATAATTACAATAATAATAATCACTGAAGCATTTTGTTCTCATCAATATATTTCGATAGGACATCTAACGCTGACCGAAGTTTATTTATATAGGGAATATTTACTTTTCCAGCAAAACACAGCTGCTCCTCCTGCATAAATTTGCTTAATGATATCACGTATCTATCATACATAAAGTCCCATTCAAGACATAGTCTACAGCCAGCAGTTATTTCCACAGCTACATTAGGTACTCGTATATCATTGCTGCTGCTGCTGTCGGTTCCATCATTAATCTCCAATAGTGTAAATGCACCACTCATTTTTTTTTCTCCACTAATATCCTTGCAAATTAAAAACTATTCTCTTTGAATTCAATTCTCTTACTAATATGAATTGTAAAGAAAACAATTCCTTATATTCAAATCCTAATCACCAATCGAGTTGTACTCGTTCCTCTTGGCAAAGGTGTAATGACCTGTAGAATAGGACTACCAGAAAAACCGGAAGGAACGTAAAGGCCCAGAATTCAAAAGAAGGACTATACTTGTTTAGACATTTTCTGAAGCTAATTTGACCATGAATATATTTTTTAATAGATCTGAAAGATATTAACTTTTAAATCTCTAATTTATAATTTCATAATAATTTTATAACATAACGTTTCTAATTTTCTTCTTGGACTTTCTCAAATTGTATATTCAATGAAATTGTAAAAAGAGTAAAAAACCAACTCTTGATAGTGTCGTTGTAAAGTAATATAATATAAATATAATATAAGTATAATATAATATAAATATAAATAAATATAATATAAATATAATTAATATAAATAATAGATATTATCTTTATACATTGGTACAAACTGTCGCTCGGAGAATATGATCCAAATTATTCTCAACCGTTGCAAATCTGAAAGCAAAAAGATGGCAAAATCATTGAATTTTTTTAGTGTTTCATCCTTAATTTTTTGGGGAATCTATTAATTAGGATTTAACGGTAATGTAATTACTCAAAACCAATTACTTGTTCGCTAAAATCCTTGCAGTTTCGAACTGCAAGGACCATAAACTACTCTTATTTTAATTGAATACAGTTAAAAGTGAGAAGGCAAGCTTATTGAAAATGTTATGGCCGAGCCACGCTATAAAATAGTCACCCTTGTTGAAAAAAGAATCAGAATTAAACACGATTCCAGCGTTAATACTGTATTTTATTAGCAATTTTTTGAGTCGAGCTGTGTTCAACTTGCGTAAACGTTTATGATTGACCAATCAGAGTGAAGATTTAAGGCATTTTTTTTAAAATTAGGGATGATGCTTAGAATAGCAGTTTTCCTATCTGTGTGATGAATTTGGAAAAAGATACAAGGACTCAGTATTAGTAGACAATAATTGGAAACAAATTAGTGCAAATATAGTCTTTTAAAACCAATTTTTGGCTATCGTACTGCAAGTACGACGTCGAAATCAAGGAGAAGCGCATATATATATATATATATATATATATATATATATATATATATATATATATATATATATATATATATATATATATATATATATATATATATATATATATATATGTATATATATATATATATATATATATATATATATATATATATATATATATATATATATATATATATATATATATATATATATATATATATATATATATATATATATATATATATATATATATATATATATATATAATCAAGAGTATGTATGTGTGTCTTGTATGCATTACTACACTCATCATCGGATCACCAAGAAACTTTAGGAAGTAGTTGAGTACCATTTTGTGAAGGTTTTACGTGTAAAATCTCTCAACCCGAGGCCCTCTTAATATTTCGAATACTTTTGGCACTGACGGAAATTCAAGACCCGTGAACAGAAATACTTGACAATTGCTTCCGTTCATATTATTCACATTTTATGGATATTGATTATCGAATAACCCCGGACGGGTAAATTAATAATCCTAACCTAATTAAAAAAAAAGTTTAAAAAATTGATCATTCTTTTACATATGGGGAAAAATTTCCAAGGGTAATGGTAGGAGGGAATTACCCGCGAGGAAGCTTCCTGTGGGGGGCTATCGGTGGGGGGAATTATCATGGGAATTATTCTGAACAGCAGCATTCTTAAGATACATTTTATTTTTCAGAACATGAAGAAAAACAGAAAAAATTTCGAGCCCTTCGGAACCGTCAGGACCTATTCCAAGAAGAGGGAATTTTGAACTTGATTTTGGATGCTATCGATAAAATCAATATAATAACAACCCAAGGGTATTTAGCCATCTTGGCTGGTGAAGAAGCAGGACAAAATTGGGATATAATTTCTGGATATCTATATCAACTTCTGGGTGAGATTTTTTCCCTATTACATTTAACACAATGTCCTCCTTAGGAATCCACAAGAATAGGTAGCTATACTAAGATTGACATGAGAACACACTACACCAACGAAAGCAGCCCTTGAGATGTAGTAAAGATATTAAAAACGATTTATACATATATTTTATTTTAATATCAATTTCTATAAAGCATTACTATTTAAAGTAATTGTTCCTTTGATCAGCTAATGTTCATAGCAAAGAAAAAATGAGAACGAATATGAACTCAAATTATGAGCTCAGAAACAAATAGCTTGTAAATCAATCAAACAGTTCGTGGTATTGAACTGTAAGTAAGGAGAGACCCGGCTCAATAGTAAGCGAAACTAAAAAAAAAAAAATTAATGCCCATAGATATATCAAAACAATCGGCTTATTAGGCTGATTCCGAATGTATAATGTTTTGTGTTGTTTTGTACATTAAGTTTAGTGTTGTTCATGAAACGCTACGAGCCTGAAAAAATTTGTCTGATTTTCAAAAAAGGGAGAGAACACCCTCTAAAAGTAACAGAATCTTAATGAAAATCACACCATCAGATTCAGCGTATCAGAGAACTCTATTGTAGAGGTTTCAAGCTCTTATCTGCAAAAATATGGAATTGTGTATTTTTTGCCAAAAGAAAGATCACGGTTGCGTGTTTACTTTTTTTTTCATGGGGGTTTGTATCGAACCAGTGGTCCCAGAACATCGGGAGAAGGCTCATAAGAGCAACAATTAAAAGTTTTAGTGCCCTTTTTAAGTGACCAAAAAGCTTGGAGCGTAATTAGGCCCCCTCCCACGTCCCTTTTTTCCCAAAATCATCTGATAAAAATTTTGAGATAGCTATTTTGTTTAGCATAGCTGAAAAGTTCAATAGCTATACCTTTGGAGATAGCACGACCCCCCCCCCAGCCCCTGGGAAAAGGTCTTTAAGTTATACGATCTGCCCATTGTTTACGTATAGTATTTTTTACTTCGAAGTATGCATACATTTTTTCGGTTGGGGACAAATTTTCTGCTGGGGAGATTTCCCAAAGAGAAAATTTTCCGCTGGGACGGAAATTTCCAGGGGGGTTGACTTTTTAGGAAAAATTTTTAATTGGGGGAATTTGCCAGAATTACTATACGAAGTTCTTTTTAGCCTACATTTCTTGCTTTCTCTTTGCCGACTCAATTCTACACGTGGAGATGTTAAGGGTAATTTCCCGGGGTAATTTTCACCAAGATTAAATTGTCTAGAGGATAATACCGTGGGGAGGGGATTTCTCCATGAAGGTGGAGCCTCATTTTCTGGCATTACTTAGAAAACTATCAGAAATTAAATAGAAAAACACGTTTTTTCAACTGAAAGCAGGGAGCAAAATTAAAACTTAAAACGAACGGAAATTATTTTGAAAGGGGTTGCCCCCTCCTCACACCTGACTCTTTATGCTAAAGTTTGAATTTTGTCCCAATTCTGTAATAACGACTCCTGAAACGCAAGGGTTGTTTAATTAGAGCAATAAGAAGCTTTTTTAAAAGAACTAAAAAAAACTTTAGCGTGAAGAGCGAGATGTTGAGGAGAAGGCAACTCCTCTCATATGCATAATAATTTCTGTTCGTCTTAGTTTTAATATTGCCCCTTACTTTCAATTGAAAAAAATGTATTTTTCTATTTAATTAGCAAGACGGGAAGACACCGAGGGTTGGCCAAGGAGCATAGGGACTAGCACTTTCCCCGCCCCCTTACAACCAATTTTTTACTAAAATTCAAATTTCTTCAATATTGCAAATGAAATTGCTGTTTTACTAATCGTTAAAATATAATTGTATTTTGTAAACTTGTATTTGTATAACTATTGTGACCTTCATTCTGCACTAAAAACATGCATAAAATTAAAAAATCATGGGCAGCGCGCTAGTGCTGCCTAAGTAAAGACCGATGTGGGCACAATGTGTGTTTTTTTTTTCTCTCCATACCCGGGCACTTCCTATCGAAGGAGTTGTTGTAGAAATTTCGAAAAGGGCTCATTCGATTCGAAATTACAGTGGCAATTGCCAGTTTTAATAGTCGAAAGTGTTTGGAGGGCAAACTGCCCCCCCCCCACGCCAATCCTTCCCCCCAACACATCCGATCCAAACTTTAAAATGGTCATTTTGTTCAACGGAGTTGATTTCCAGATAGAAAATATATTTTGAGGAGGAAACTCCCCCACAACCCTCGGGGCAAGGGTTTTAAGTTATGCCCTGAGGGCATATAAGAACGATGTTGGCACAATGTAGTATTTATAATTTTTTTTTTTCCTTTAGAGCAGGGCACTTCATATGGAAGGAGTCGTCATAGAAACTTCAAAAGGGACTCATTCAATTGTAAATTGAGAGTTCTAGTGCCCTTTTTAATAGTCGAAAGTGATTGGAGGGCACCTAGCGCCCCCCCCCCCAAACACAGCCAATCAAAATTTTGAGATAGTCATTTTGTTCAGCGTAGTTGTTTTCAAGATAGAAAATATGTTTTTGAGGAGGACAATCCCCCACGACCCTCAGGGCAAGGGTTTTAAGTTATGCCCTGGGGAAATATAAGGTTTTTATAGAAGGCGTTGTCGTAGAAACTTCAAAACAGGCTCATTCGATTGGAAATTCGAAGGGCTAGTACCCATTTTAATAGTCGAAAGTTGTAGGAGGGCAACTAGCCCCCCCCCACACGTCCATCATTCCCCCAAATACATCCAATCAAAATTTTGAGATAGCCATTTTGTTCAGCGCAGTTGATTTCCACATTAAAAATATGTTTTTGAGGAGGACACTCCCCCACAACCCTCAGGGCAAGGGTTTTAAGTTATGCCCTGGGGGCATATAAGGTTTTTATAAAAGGTGTTGTCGTAGAAACTTCAAAAAAGGCTCATTCGATTGGAAATTCAAAAGTCTAGCGCCCTTTTTAATAGTCAAAAGTGATTGGAGGGCAACTATCCCCCCACGCCCCTCATTTCCCCAAAAACATCCAATAAAAATTTTGAGATAACCATTTTGTTTAGCGTAGTTGATTTCCACATAGAAAATATATTTTTGAGGAGGACACTCCCCCACAATCCCCAGGGCAAGGGTTTTAAGTTATGCCCTGGGGGCATACAAGGTTTTTCTAGAAGGCGTTGTCGTAAAAACTTCAAAAGGGGCTCATTCGATTGCAAATTCAAAAGGAGAGTGCCCTTTTTAATAGTCGAAAGGGATTGGAGGGCAACTAGCAACCTCCTCCCACGCCCATCATTCCCCCAAACACATCCAATCAAAATTTTTAGATAGCCATTTTATTCAACGTAGTTGAGTGTTTTGGAAATTAGGTCTTTAAGGATGACAACCCCTCCCCCACAGCCCTCAGGGCAAAGGTTGTAAGTTTTGCCCTGGGGGCATATAAAATTTTATTGAAAGCGTTGTCGTAGAAGTTTCAAAAGGGCTCATTCAATTGGAAATTGAAAGGGCTCTTGCCTTTTTTAATAGCTGAAAGTGATTTAATAGCGACTAACGCCCCTCTGTAAATTTTCCAAAACACATCCAATCAAAATTTTGAGATATCCATTTTGTTCAACGTAGTTGAATGTTCTGGAAATTAGGTCTTTTAGGAAGATAACCCCCTCAGAACCATCAGTGCAAGGGTTGTAAGTTATGCCCAGGGGGCATATAAGGTTTATTTTGAAAGTTGTTGTTTAAATCATAGGCCGCGTGATCGCGCTGCCTAAGTAAATACGGGGACACTCGAGAACGAGACAAGAAACGGGGACTAAGTAAAGAGGAGGATGCTCCCCCACAACCCTCGGGGCAAGGTTTTTAATTTATACCCTGGGGGGATATAAGAACGATGTTGGCACAATGTATTATTTATTAATTTTTTCCTTTAGAGCAGGGCACTTCGTATCGAAGAAGTTGTCGTAGAAACTTCGAAAAGCGCTGATTCAATTGGAAATTGGAGTGGCTTTTGCCTTTTTTAATATTCGAAATTGATTCGCAAGCCACTAACACCCCTTCCACGCCCACCATTTCCCGAAACACATCCAATCAAAATTTTGAGATCGCCATTTTGTTCGGCGTGATTGATTTCCAGATAGAAATTATGTTCTTGAGGACAGTCCCCCACAGCCCTTAGGGAAAGGGTTGTAAGTTATGCCCTGGGGCATATAAGGTTTTTTTTATAGAAGGTGTTGTTGTAGAAACTTTAAAAAAGGCTGATTCGATTGGAAATTCAAAGGGCTAGTGCCTTTTTTAATACTTTGAAATTATTCAACTTTTTTTTCTTTTTTTTATTTCTTAGTCGAAAGTGATTAGAGGGCAACTAACCCGTCTCTCACGCCCACCTTTTCCCTAAACATATCTAATCAAAACTTTGAGATAACTATTTTATTCAACGTAGTTTTAAGTTCTGGAAATTAGGTCTTTGAGGATGACACCCCCCCCCCACAGTTCTCAGGGCAAGGGGTGTAAATTATGCCCTGGGGGCGTTTAAGGTTTTTATTCAAAGCGTAGAAACTTCAAAAGGGCTCATTCAATGGAAAATTGAAAGGGCTAGTGTCTTTTTTCATATTTGAAAAAGATTGGAGAGCGACTAACGCCCCTCTCACGCCCACCAATTTCCCAAACAAATCCAAAAAGATAATTTAGCAATAATCCATCGTCATTCATTTCATTTCGTGATTCATAGAGTGGGCGATAGCAAGCAATACGGTCTTAACCGGTTGAGCAATGAATCATGACTCTACACATCCAATAAAAATTTTGAGATAGCCATTTTGTTCCACACAGTTCAAAGTTCAGGAAATTATACCTTTGAGCAGGACACTCCCCCCACAGTCTTTAGGGCAAGGGTTATAATTTATGCCCTGGGGGTATATAAGGTTTTTATTGAAATCTTTGTCGTAGAAACTTTAAAAAGGGCTCATTCGATTTGTAATTCAAAGGTCTAGTACCCTTTAAATGGACGAAAGTGATTGGTGATATTTTTTGTTGTTGTTGTTATTTAGACCAGGGCACTTTGTATCGAAGGAGTTGTCGTGGGAACTTCGAAAAGGGCTCATTCAATTGAAAATAGAAAGGGCTGATGCCCTTTTTAATAGTTGAAAGTGATTGGAGGGCAACTAATCCCCCTTCCACTCCCACCCTCCCATGCCCACCCTCCCATTTGCCCATTATGTTTTAAAACTAAATGTTGCCTTAAAATAAAATCAAAATGCACTGTGTTAATGCTAATTCCCAATAAGGCATCTCAGTTGTATCCCAAGAACGACTTAGGGTATTATGTTCATACTTTCGGGGCTACTTCTACTCTTAAAGTTTAACCAAATCAAAATAGCCTAAGTGTATCCAAGCTATCCAAGAAATTAAACAGATTTTTTTGCGAATGGTATCAAGTTTTCCATTTCAGGTCAACTAGAGGAGGTACGAAACTGAATTAAACAGTAGCCTACTATTTGTGTCCAGAATTTTAAAAAGGAGTATATTGTTAAAAATTTTACTCCAGCATACAAAAAGCCGGCCAAACTATAATTCTTAAAAAACGAAAAGGTTTAAAGTATTATTTTCTTTTTCCCTGAAAAGATTATGTCAATATAAAACGAACAAAAATTAATTAAAAAAACCTTTTCCACAAAATAAGTTTTTCAAAGAAAAGTAAAGAACTCCATTAAACAAAAAATGAGCATAAATAAATCAAATAATCTACCAAGCGTGAAACTACCACAACTCAGCATGGATAAATAAATAAAACCCAAAACGAACAGAAATTACAATAAAATAACCGAGTCAAAATCAAAATGAGCAGAAATTAACATAAGTTGGGCGCAAAACTGCCTTCCCGAGGCCAGAACAAAATTTGCACTTTACTGAAAAAATATACAAATGAATGTGCATTGTCAGTTTAATATACATATACTGATATTTAGTAATCAAAATGTTAATATTATTGGATTAATTAAAGTTATAAAAGTAAAAACATTTACATTTTTTTCAGTAAAGTGCAAATTTTGTTCTGGCCTTTGACATAGGGGGTTTTGCGCCCAACTTATGTTAATTTCTGCTCGTTTTGAGTTTGACTCGGTTTTTTTTATTGTAATTTCTGTTCGTTTTGGGTTTCATTCATTTATCGATGCTGATTTATGGTAGTTTCACGCTTGGTAGATTATTTAATTTTATATTTGCTCATTTTTTGTTTAATGGAGTTCTTTACTTTTCTTTGAACAACTTATTTTGTGGAAAAAGTTTTTTTAAATTAATAATAGAAAAAGAGTTATAGTACCTTTCCCCACCTCAGAATGCAATTTTTACTATAATCATGGTACAACATGGAAATCAATGTTGTCACAATTGCCCCCCCCCCCCTTTAGGAAAGGAGGTATAGCCATAGGCTAAACAAAAATGGTTGCTGATTTTGTTGTTTATTACAAGTTTACTCTATTTGGCATTATGAACTGTTGACGAAACATAAGGACAAAAAGAAAAGACAAACTCATGTATACAGCCTGGGGCCAATCCTGAGTAGTATGTACATATTGAATTTGCCCAGACATATAGCAATATCCATGTTATTTGCGGAGACATATAGGAATTTCTACATTATTCTATAGAAGCTCTACACCTTTTCAAAGAGATTCAGAGCTCCCTCACATTGCATAATATGTTATGAAGGACAAGTTTTCTGACATAATTTACGTAGACTAGATTTCTGCTTCATGATTGCATCCTCTATTAGAGATATCAAAATGATATCTCATTTGCATTAGGCGACCCCAATTTGCGAAAGGGCATTTTATTTGCACAACTCTGCTCTTATTGAATTGTCACCAACAATGGGTTAAAAGCAACATGTAATGAATGTTAACCCTTTTTTTATTGATAGGGGATTACTCAATTCACTTTTTAGTGTTAATTGACAGAGTTCAAAATACGAACATTTTGAAAAGCAGACAGGTTTTTTTTTTGTTTAGCATTTGCAAAAAATAGGTAATTAGTGATTGGATAATTTTTTAACATGAAATCTCTGAATAAAATATTTGTGGAGGGATGGGATGATGGGAGAAGGATTTCTTAAAGTATTTATAGTGCTCTACTATGGGTCGACTTGCTAGCAAAAAAAAAACCCGTATGGTTGACTTGAACTAAATCAAAATACACTGTGTTCAAGCAGATACTCAAAATGTAGGAAGGTGGAGAAAAAAAAGGAATAAACCTATTAGCGTTTAAGGTAATCTCGAAGGAGTTGTTAACTCAGGGAATTTGTTTTAAGTTTGAAACAATACCAGTCTATGTAAAATGGCTAACGACGATAGAATGACATTGTGACTTGACCTAGCTTTACCTTTCCGATGTGGTCTGTATAATACACAAGTGATGTTTGATAAGTATTATCAATTTAAAATAGGATCTAACGTTTCCTTCGTTCCCCCATTTCTGAGGGCAGGGGAGAGGAGGGGGGTCAATTTTGGAGGGAAAACCAAAAATACTCAGAATCGAAAATAAATAAGATCTGCCTCAAGGGGAAGGCTCAGAGGCCCTTCGTTCCCCCATTTCTGAGGGCAGGGGAGGGTGAGGGGGGGAGTCAATTTTGGAGGGAAAACCGAAAATACTCAGAATCGAAAATAAAGCATGATCTGCCTCAAGGGGATGATTCTTTTTGTTTGTATGTCCGGGCTGGTGTTTGCAAGTCCAAGTTGGGTTTTCAGACCTACGGTTTTTAGAGTTTCGTGGGTGTTTCCTTCCTAGGGTTTATTATTTGAGAAGTTAACTTTATTAGTTCGTGATTCAACGGGCCTGAAATCATGAACTAGAATGTTTAATTAGCTGTTTGGGTTTTCAGACGTAGTTTTTTAGATTTTCGTGGGTGTTAGGTTCCTGGGATTTATTATTTGAGAAGTTAACTTTAGTATTTCATAATTTGACTTGCCTGAAATCATGAATTAGAATATTTAATAGGCTGTTTGGGGATTTTCAGACCTAGGTTTTTTAGATTTTCCTGTGTGTTTGACTCCTGGAGTTTATTATTTGAGAAGTTAACTTTAGTATTTTGTGATTTTACGTGCCTGAAATCATTAATTAGAATAGTTAACTACCTCTAGGGGTTTTCAGAACTAGTATTTTAGATTTTCGTGAGCGTTATTTTCCTGGGATTTATTATTTGAGAAGTTAACTTTAGTATTTCGTATTTGATGAGCCTTAAATCATGCAATAGAATATTTAATTGGCTGTTTGGGGATTTTCAGAACTAGGTTTTTTAGGTTTTCGTGTGTGTTTGACTCCTGGGGTTTATTATTTGAGAAGTTAACTTTAATATTTTGTGGTTTTACGTGCCTGAAAGCATAAATTAGAATATTTAATCAGCTGTTTAGGGTTTTCAGACCTAGGTTTTTTAGATTTTCGTGGATGTTTGACTCCTGGGGTTTATTATTTGAGAAGTTAACTTTAGTATTTTGTGGTTTTACGTGCCTGAAATCATGAATTAGAATACTTAATTAGCTTTTTAGTTTTTAAAGACATGTGTTTTGTATTTTTTAGGTTGTTTTTTTTTCCGGGATTTTATTATTTGAGAAGTTAACTTTAGTATTTCATGGTTTGACGTGCCTGAAATCATGAATTAGAATAGTTAATTAGCTGTTTGGGTTTTCAGACCTAATTTTTTAGATTTTCGTGAGTGTTAGGTTCCTGGGGTTTATTATTTGAGAAGTTAACTTCAGTATTTCGTGATTTGACGTGCCTGAACTCATGAATTAGAATAGTTAATTAGCTTTTTGGGTTTTCAGAAATAGTTTTTTAGATTTTCATGGGTGTTAGGTTCCTGGGATTTATTATTTGAGAAGTTAACTTTAGTATTTCATGGTTTGACTTGCCTGAAATCATGAATTAGAATATTTAATTGGATGTTTGGGGATTTTCAGACCTAGGTTTTTTAGGTTTTCGTGGGTGTTTGTTTACTGGAGTTTATTACATGAGAAGTTAACTTTAGTATTTTGTGGTTTTACGTGCCTGAAATCATGAATTAGAATAGTTAATTAACTGTTTGGGTTTTCAGACCTAGTTTTTTAGATTTTCGTGGGTGTTAGGGTCCTGGGATTTATTATTTGAGAAGTTAACTTTAGTATTTCATGGTTTGAGTTGCCTGAAATCATGAATTAGAATATTTAATTGGCTGTTTGGGGATTTTCAGACCTAGGTTTTTTAGGTTTTCATGGGTGTTTGTTTCCTGGAGTTTATTATTTGAGAAGTTGACTTTAGTATTTTGTGGTTTTACGTGCCTGAAATCATGAAATAGAATAGTTAATTAGCTTTTTGGGTTTTCAGACCTAGTTTTTTAGATTTTCGTGGGAGTTAGGTTCCTGGGATTTATTATTTGAGAAGTTAACTTTAGTATTTCATGGTTTGACTTGCCTGAAATCATGAATTAGAATATTTAATTGGCTGTTTGGGGATTTTCAGACCTAGGTTTTTTAGGTTTTCGTGTGTGTTTGACTCCTGGGGTTTACTATTTGAGAAGTTAACTTTAGTATTTTGTGGTTTTAGGTGCCTGAAATCATGAATTAGAATAGTTAATTAGCTGTTTAGGGTTTTCAGACCTAGATTTTTTAGATTTTCGTGTGTGTTTGACTCATGGGGTTTATTATTTGAAAAGTTAACTTTAGTATTTTGTGGTTTTACGTGTCTGAAATCATGAATTAGAATAGTTAATTAGCAGTTTAGGGTTTTCAGACCTAGGTTTTTTAGATTTTCGTGGGTGTTTGTTTCCTGGAGTTTATTATTTGAGAATGTGGCTTTCCCGCTATTGCTCTATGACCGGTTATCGACACTACCTAGTTTATTGCAGTATTAAATCAGTATTTTTTTACACATTGGAACGATAAACACGTAACTAATATCTCTAAAAAAGTGAAGATGAAGCATTTTAAGAAAGTGTGTTCACATGATAGTGTTATTGTAGCATTGAATGCTGACAAGGAAAAGTATTTGAACTATGAAACAAGTAAAAGCGATAGCACTATCGGAAACGTATGCGTGCATTGTCATGACAGTGTCATGAATTAAATTTCTTTGGAGTACCAAAAAAATTCAACTCTTATGATGGTGGATATGCGAGATTGAGATCTCCGGAGATGATTGCACTCAAAGAGAATGCTAACATAAAAATAATAGTTGATAAAGAGGGGCATCTTCTTGTTAGTGCTTGTGGTAACATGTTACCCAGTGTTAAGCTATATCGTCAGCTTTCGGGTATTAGCATTCAAATGAAAGCAAAGACGAAAAGAAAGGCCTACTCTTCTACTAATATCATAAACCATATCCTGTCTACATGCCGGAACTGTTACCTGTGTAAAAATAGTGGGATAATAGACAATGAAATTTCAAGAAAAATAAAAAGGGCATTGGCAGAAAATATCACTAATGAATATAAAGATGAATCGACAAAAAAAAATGTACCAGCGAACGTTACTGCCATTGATCAAACATTCAATGAATCAAATAATACCAAAGACGAAAAGCATATTGACCCTGTCGATGACACACCTATAGAAATTGTGTATGAGTCAAAATGGAATAATTATTATTCTACTGATTACGAACTAAGAGAACACAATAGCTATAGTAGCAAGAGAGAACATGGTTAACCATTTTATGGAACAGATTCAAAATGTCCAAAGTTGTTCATTGATATTAATAATGTATAATAATATATATTTTTTGTATTAATATTCTACATGACATTATTTCATTGAAAATATATTATGCCTTACATTGTTATGTGTTCATTATTTTTAGGGTAAGCTAGCATATCGAACGTTTAGAATGTCTATTAAAACATCGGAGATGTAAGAAAAGGAATTTACATACATCATATATCGGATAGATGGGTTAACATAGAGAAAATCTAAGTATAAGAATGAATAAATTCTCTATCAACATCTATTGACAGATACTTGGGATAGCATTGACAAAATCAAAGTATCAGAGTGAATAAGTTCTTTATCGATGTCTTTTGACAGATACGTTTGATAACACTGACATAATTTAAGTATCAAATTGAACAAATTCTTTATTAACATTCTTTATCGATATCATATGTCGGATACGTCGGATAACATTGACAAATTCAATCTATTATAATGAATAAATTCTCTACCATCATCCATTGTCGGATTTGTCATTATGAAAAAAAATGTAAGTAAGTAAGTAGCAAACTCTTTCTTGAATTCAACTCATGGATACACAATACAGATATTATAAAAAAAAATTGTAATTTCCAGACTTCATTTACATGCAATAGATACCGAGAGTTCTATGACTCCTCCCTGAAATGACTTCTATGGGTTGTATTACTCCTCCTCACAATGAATTCACATGGTCTTAGGACTCGTTCCCCTAGCCAGAACGTCAGTCAACCTCGAGCGAAGGTATAAAAGTTTGATGAATTAATTTTCGGCTTAACAACTACATGAATACCTTCCAAGATTATAGGATTGTATGACACAGAATTTATCAGTTTGAAAAAATCATCTTGTGGTGTTATATTTGAATGTGCATTTTTATTATTGTCTATGGAACTCGAAGAAATTGACTGTTATCACTGGATAGTGAACTATAACATGTTTGAGTATAATAAAAGCTTGTGGAGTACTACATTACGTCATATAAACAGACTGGGATTCTACGATAGAGTGATTACACCACGTAATAATGCTGGTCGGGAACTGAGAAATGTTCAGGAGGAAGTCAGTGAAATTTGCAGCTTTTTCGGAGTTGAAGCACTCTACGTAAAGGGCAATGTACCTACAGATAAAGTTTTAATTCAAAAGTGTGACCCTAGGAATCCACTTTTCAATCTATAACAGTTTAAGTGTCCTAAATTTGAAGGGGGTTATCACCGTCCTGAAGACGAGGTTAGGTTCTTCACACAGTGGATACCTAAGAACATACCTGATCGTGATAAATCCATAAGACATGGTAAAAACTATTCTACATCATTTGACCATCATTTGTGGATGTTTAAGAGTGAACTCTAAGTACTATTTTATGTAAACGTTTGTTGTTGTTTTTTTTTCTCAAAAAATCTATTAATACGTTTAAGCAATAAATATCTTTAAGCTTAACCCGTCTTCTTTTTTTAGAATAGTTCTATTCTTTTCATTAAATTGTGAAGAAATTGTAAGTAACAATCGCTTTCTTGAATTCGCTTCCTGGACACAATACAGATATTTAATTCAAGAAATCATGATAAAATCGCAAGTAAGTAATAAACTCTTTATTGTTTTCACCTATTGGATACACCATGCAGAAATTTTATTGAAGAAATTATTAAAAAATTTTAAGTAAGTAACAATGTGTCTGTGTGTCTTTGTTTGTATGTGAGTTTGTTTGTGTGTGTGTGTGTGTGTATGTGTGTATCTGTGTGTGTGTGTGTTTGTCTTTTTCTGTGTGTGTGTTTGTGTGTTTTTGTGTGTGTATGTGTGTATGTGTTTGTGTGTACGTATGTGTGTGTATGTGTATATGTATGTATGTGTGTGTGTGTGTTAAGGTTAATTTAGACGAGGTTACGTGCGCGCACGTAACCTCGTCTAAATTAACCTTAAAAAAATGAAATAAAGCTATGTCGACTTTGCATGTTGATTTCATGACATTATTTTAGGTTTTTTTTTTTCTTGTCCCAAACTATTTTTTTATCATGAACCGTTTAGAGACCAATTTGATCTGTACACATTGAAAATTGTTTGTGATAAAGAGAAAAAAAAGAATTGTCCTGTTATTGACATTAGATGGTTTAATTGTGCTAGCTTGCACACACACACACATGCACACACACACACACACACACACACACACACACACACACACACACACACACACACACACACACACACACACACACACACACACACACACACACACACACACACACACACACACACACACACACACACACACACACACACACACACACACACACACACACACACACACACACACACACACACACACACACACACACACACACACACACACACACACACACACACACACACACACACACACACACACACACACACACACACACACACACACACACACACACACACACACACACACACACACACACACACACACACACACACACACACACACACACACACACACACACACACACACACACACACACACACACACACACACACACACACACACACACACACACACACACACACACACACACACACACACACACACACACACACACACACACACACACACACACACACACACACACACACACACACACACACACACACACACACACACACACACACACACACACACACACACACACACACACACACACACACACACACACACACACACACACACACACACACACACACACACACACACACACACACACACACACACACACACACACACACAGACACACACACACACACAGACACACACACACACACACACACACACACACGCACACAGAGACACACACACACACACACACACAGACACATTGTTACTTACTTACAATTTTTTCATAATTTCTTCAATAAAATTTCTGCATTGTGTATCCAATAGGTGAAAACAATAAAGAGTTTATTACTTACTTGTGATTTTATCATGATTTCTTGAATTAAATATCTGTATCGTGTCCAGGAAGCGAATTCAAGAAAGCGATTGTTACTTACAATTTCTTCGCAATTTAATAAAAAGAATAGAACTATTCTAAAGAATAAAGACGGGTTAAGCTTAAAGATATTTATTGCTTAAACGTATTAACAGATTTTTTGAGAAAAAAAAACAACAACAAATGTTTACATAAAAATAGTACTTAGAATTCACTCTTAAACATCCACACACGATGGTCCCATGATATAGAATAGTTTTTACCATGTCTTATGGATTTATCACGATCAGGTATGTTCTTAGGTATCCACTGTGCGAAGAACCTAACCTCGTCTTCAGGACGGTGATAACCCCCTTCAAATTTAGGACACTTAAACTCTTCTAGATTGAAAAGTGGAAACCTAGGGTCACACATTTGAATTAAAACTTTATCTGTAAGTACATTGCCCTTTACGTAGAGTGCTTCAACTCCGAGTGCTTCTATTTTTCTAGCAATTTCAATGTCTATTATCACACTATTTTTACACAGGTAACAGTTCCGGCATTTAGACAGGATATGGTTTATGATATTAGTAGAAGAGTAGGCCTTTCTTTTCGTCTTTGCTTTCATTTGAATGCTAATACCCGAAAGCTGACGATATAGCTTAACACTGGGTAACATGTTACCACAAGCACTAACAAGAAGATGCCCCTCTTTATCAACTATTATTTTTATGTTGGCATTCTCTTTGAGTGCAATCATCTCCGGAGATCTCAATCTCGCATATCCACCATCATAAGAGTTGAATTTTTTTGGTACTCCAAAGAAATTCAATTCCTTACTGTCATGACAATGCACGCATACGTTTCCAATAGTGCTACCACTTGTACTTGTTTCATTGTTTAAATACTTCTCTTTGTCAGCATTCAATGCTACAATAATACTATCATGTGAACACACTTTCTTAAAATGCTTCATCTTCACTTTTTTAGAGATATTAGTTACGTGTTTATCGTTCCACTGTGTAAAAAAATACTGATTTAATACATGTAATAAACTAGGTAGTGTCGATAACCGGTCATAGAGCAATAGCGGGAAAGCCACATTCTCAAATAATAAACTCCAGGAAACAAACACCCACGAAAATCTAAAAAACCTAGGTCTGAAAACCCTAAACTGCTAATTAACTATTCTAATTCATGATTTCAGGCACGTAAAACCACAAAATACTAAAGTTAACTTCTCAAATAATAAACCCCAGGAGTCAAACACACAAGAAAATATAAAAAAACTAGGTCTGAAAACCCTAAACAGCTAATTAACTATTCTAATTCATGATTTCAGGCACGTAAAACCACAAAATACTAAAGTTAACTTCTCAAATAATAAACCCCAGGAGTCAAACACACACGAAAACCTAAAAAACCTAGGTCTGAAAATCCCCGAACAGCCAATTAAATATTCTAATTCATGATTTCAGGCAAGTCAAACCATGAAATACTATAGTTAACTTCTCAAATAATAAATCCCAAGAACCTAACTCCCACGAAAATCTAAAAAACTAGGTCTGAAAACCCAAACATCTAATTAACTATTTTAATTCATGATTTCAGGCACGTAAAACCACAAAATACTAAAGTTAACTTCTCAAATAATAAACTCCAGGAAACAAACACTCACGAAAACCTAAAAAACCTAGGTCTGAAAATCCCCAAACAGCCAATTAAATATTCTAATTCATGATTTCAGGCAAGTCAAACTATGAAATACTAAAGTTAACTTCTCAAATAATAAATCCCAGGAACCTAACACCCATGAAAATCTAAAAAACTAGGTCTGAAAACCCAAACAGCTAATAAACTATTCTAATTCATGATTTCAGGCACGTAAAACCACGAAATACTAAAGTTAACTTCTCAAATAATAAACTCATGGAAACAAACACCCACAAAAACCTAAAAAACCTAGGTCTGAAAATCCCCAAACAGCCAATTAAATATTCTAATTCATGATTTCAGGCAAGTCAAACCATGAAATACTAAAGTTAACTTCTCAAATAATAAATCCCAGGAACCTAACACCTACGAAAATCTAAAAAACTATGTCTGAAAACCCAAACAGCTAAATAACTATTCTAATTCATGATTTCAGGCACGTCAAATCACTAAATACTAAAGTTAAATTCTCAAATAATAAACCCCAGGAACCTAACACCCACGAAAATCTAAAAAACTAGGTCTGAAAACCCAAACAGCTAATTAACTATTCTAATTCATGATTTCAGGCACGTCAAACCATGAAATACTAAAGTTAACTTCTCAAATAATAAACTCCAGGAAACAAACACGAACGAAAATCTAAAAAACCTAGGTCTGAAAACCCTAAACCGGTAATTAACTATTCTAATTTATGATTTCAGGCACGTAAAACCACAAAATACTAAAGTTAACTTCTCAAATAATAAACCCCAGGAGTCAAACATCCACGAAAATCTAAAAAATCTAGGTCTGAAAACCCTAAACAGCTAATTAAGTATTCTAATTTATGATTTCAGGCACGTAAAACCACAAAATACTGAAGTTAACTTCTCAAATAATAAACCCCAGGAGTCAAACACACACGAAAACCTAAAAAACCTAGTTCTGAAAATCCCCAAACAGCCAATTAAATATTCTAATTCATGATTTCAGGCACGTCAAATACGAAATACTAAAGTTAACTTCTCAAATAATAAATCCCAGGAACCTAACGCCCACAAAATCTAAAAAACTAGGTCTGAAAACCCAAACATTTAATTAAATATACTAATTCATAATTTCATGTACTTACAACAACGAAATACTGAATTTAACTTCTCAAATAATACACCAAAGGAGTCAAACACACATAACAATCTACAAAACACACATCTGAAAATCCCCAAACAGCCCATTAAATATTCTAATTCACGATTTCAGGCAAGACAAACTATGACATACTAAAGTTAACTTCTCAAATAATAAATCCCAGGAACCTAACACCCACGAAAATCTAAAAAACTAGGTCTGAAAACCCAAACAGCTAATTAACTATTCTAATTCATGATTTCAGGCACGTCAAATCACGATACTAAAGTTAACTTCTCAAATAATAAACCCCGGGAACCAAACACCCACGAAAATCTAAAAAACGTAGGTCTGAAAACCCAACTTGGACTTGCAAACACCAACCCGGATATGCAAACAAAAAGAATCATCCCCTTGAGGGAGATCATGCTTTATTTTTGATTCTGAGTATTTTCGGTTTTCCCTCCAAAATTGAATCCCCCCCTCACCCTCCCCTGCCCTCAGAAATGGGGGAACGAAGGGCCTCTGAGCCTTCCCCTTGATGCAGATCTCATTTCTTTTAGATTCTGAGTATTTTTGGTTTTCCCACCAAAATTGACCCCCCTCCTCTCCCCTGCCCTCAGAAATGGGGGAACGAAGGGAACGTTAGATCCTATTTTAAATTGATAATACTTATCAAACATCACTTGTGTATTATACAGACCACATCGGAAAGGTAAAGCTAGGTCAAGTCACAATTTTATTCTATCGTCGTTAGCCATTTTTCATAGACTGATGTTGTTTCAAATTAATAACAAATTACCTGAGTTAACAACTCCTTCGGGGTTACCTTAACCGCTAATTAGTTTAATCCTTTTTTTCTCCACCTTCATACATTTTGAAAATCTGCTTGCACATAGTGTATTTTGATTTAGTTCAAGTCAACCATACGGGGTTTTTTTTTCGCTAGCAAGTCGACCCATAGTACAGCACTATAAGTACTCTAAGAAATCCTTCTCCCATCATCCCATCCCTCCACAAATATTTTATTCAGAGATTTCATGTTAAAAAATTACCCAATCACTAATTACCCCTTTTTTGCAGATGCTAAACAAAAAAAACCTGTCTGCTTTTCAAAATGTTCGTATTTTGAACTCTGTCAGTTAACACTAAGAAGTGAATTGAGTAATCCCCTAGCAATAACAAAAGGCTTAACATTGATTACATGTCGTTTTCAACCCATTGTCGGCAACAATTCAATCAGAGCAGAGTTGTGCAAATGGAATACCTTTTCGCAAATTGAGTTAGCTTAATGCAAATGAGATATCATTTTGATATCTTTAATAGTGGATGCAATCATGAAGTAGAAATCTAGTCTACGTAAATTATGTCAGAAAACTTGTCCTTCATAACATATTATGCCATGTGAGGGAGCTCTGAATCTCTTTGAATAGGTGTAGAGCTTCTATAGAATAATGTAGAAATTCCTATATGTCTCCGCAAATAACGTGGAGATTGCTATATGTATGGGCAAATTCAATATGTACATACTACTATCCTGGCCCCATTAGGGGAGGGACTGGTGCTGAGGCAGGTAGTTTGCTATATCTGCAAAGAGTATTTAATAAAAAATCTACGGGTATATTCCTTTTCTTCCTATCTGATTCCTGCCCTATAAGGCACCTTAATTAACTATTTAGTATGGACATGGACAGGGTAGCCTATGGATATGTTGAGACTTGTCATTACATAGTTTTTGTTGTAAAACAAGATGGGGAGGGGTAGAGGTAAGAACCGAAAAATACCTACTTGGGGCCTAGTTGGGGCTGTAGCCTAGACATATTTCTATAAGTTCATTTCACCTAGGCCTAGGCTACCTAAAAAACCTTTCAATAAAGCAAAATGTCTTTATACTAGTCTCGTTTTAAGTATGACATTTTAACCATTGTTATGCCAAATTTTTGCCAACAGAAAGTCTTTTTAAGTCAACTTGATAATTTAGGTAGTTTCAGTTTTGAAGAAAAAGATACTTCGTAGCTTTGTAGTAAAATATTTGGAAGATCCAATATCTTTGTCCTTGAAGATGAAATGACCCCCACAGCCGCCAGAGGAAGGGCCTCAAGTTATGAAATTTGCCCATTGTTAACACATACTATTTTTTATTGGAAAGTATAAAGATATTTTTCAGGGGTGGGGGATTTTTGGGGGATGGATTTACTACGGGAAGAATTTTCCATTGGAATTGAAGTTTCCAAGGGTGAACTTTCCAGGGGAAGTTTCAAACGGGGGTAATTTGTTAGAATTCATACAAGAAATTCGTTTTATATGTCTGACTTTCGCGTTGGAGACCCCATTTTACATGTAGAGATACTCTGGGATATTGTCCGGGGAAAATTTTAAATTTGGAATTCTCTGAGGGATTCTTACAAAGGGGAGGGATATTTCCCACGGGAGAAATTCTCCTTAAGGGGATTACCACCAGGGAAAAATTATCCATGGGGAATTTTTTCCAACGGAGAAAAATTTTTCATTGGTGTGGGAGATTTTCGGGAAAATTTTCAACGCGGAAGAATTCGCCATGACTTGAAAACAGCCAGAAATTAAATAAAAAACAGGTCTTTCTTCAAAGAAAAGTATGGTAAGGAGTACTTTTCAGGCAGAATCGTCCGCAAGAAAGTTTCTAGGGGAAATTCCCAGTGTCCCGGGGGGGGGGGACCATTTTACTTGCAAGGAATTTCCTATGGAGGAACTTTTGTGGGGAATTTTCCATGGAGGGGAGGTGGATTTACTGGTATTATCAGAGACAACGCTGTAGCTTTGCCTATAGTAAAGGCCATACGGCTCCAATGTTTTATTATTATTATTTTTTTCCCCCAGAGGCCGTTCATATGGAAGGGTTAATCATAAAAGCATCAAAGGAGGTTCATTAGATTGGAAATCGAGAGTTCTATTACCATTTCTACTAGTCGAAAGTGATTGGAGGGCAACTAGCCCCCCCCCCACGCCCATCATTCCTCCAAACACATCCAATCAAAATTTTGAGATAGCCATTTTGTTCAGCGTAGTTGATTTACAGATAGAAAATATATTTTTGAAGAGGACATTCCCCCAGAACCCTCAGGGCAGGGGTTTTAAGTTAAGCCCTGGGGGTATATAAATTTTTATAGAAGGCGTTGTCGTAGAAACTTCAAAACAGGCTCTTTCGATTGGAAATTAAAGGGCTAATGCCCTTTTTAATAGTCGAAAGTGATTGGAGTGAGACTAGCCCCCCCCCCACGCCCCTCATTTCCCCAAACCCATCCAATCAAAATTTTGAGATAGCCATTTTGTTCAGCGTAGTTGATTTCCAAATAGAAAATATATTTTTGAGGAGGACACTCCCCCCACCCCTCAGGGCAAGAGTTTTAAGATATGCCCTGGGGGCATATAAGGTTTTTATAGAAGGCGTCGTCGTAGAAACTTCAAAACAGGCTCATTCGATTGGAAATTAAACGGCTAGTGCCCTTTTTAATAGTCGAAAGTGATTGGAGTGCAACTAGCCCCCCCCCCCACACCCATCATTCCCAAAACACATCCAATCAAAATTTTGAGATAACCATTTTGTTCAGCGTAGTTGATTTCCAGATAGAAAATATGTTTTTGAGGAGGATACTCCCCCACGACCTTCAGGGAAAGGGTTTTAATTTATGCCTTGGGGGTATATAAGATTGTTATAGGAGGTGTTGTCGTAGAAACTTCAAAAAAGGCACATTCGATTGGAAATTCAAAGTGATAGTGCCCTTTTTAATAGTCGAAAGTTATTAGAGGGCAACTAGCCCCCCCCCCACGCCCATCATTCCCCCAAACATATACAATCAAAATTTTGAGATAGCCACTTTGTTCAGCGTAGTTGATTTCCAGATAGAATATATTTTTGAGGAGGACAATCCCCCACAACCCTCAGGGCAAGGGTTTTAAGTTATGTCCTGGCGGCATATACGGTTTCTGTAGAAGGCTTTGTCGTAGAAACTTCAAAAAAGGCTCAACCTTCACGGTAAGGGTTTTAAGTTATGCCCTGGGGGCATATCAGGTTTTATAGAAGGCGTTGTCTTAGAAACTTCAAAACAGGCTCATTCGATTGGAAATTCAAAGGGATAGTGCTCTTTTTAATAGTCGAAAGTTATTGGAGGGCAACTATCCCCCCCCCACGCCCGGCATTCCCCCAAACACCTCCAATCCAAATGTTGAGAGAGTAATTTTGTTCAGCGTAGTTGATTTTCACATACAAAATATGTTTTTGAGGAGGACACTTCCCCACAATCCTTAGGGCAAGGGTTTTAAGTTATGCCCTGGGGGCATATAAGGTTTTCGTAGAAGGTGTTGTCGTAAAAACTTCAAAAAAGGCTCATTCGATTGAAAATTCAAAGGGCTAGTGCCCTTTTTAATAGTCTAAATTTTTTGGCGGGCAACTACCCCCCCCCCCCCCACGCCCATCATTCCCCCAAACAAATCAAATCAAAATTTTTAGATAGCCATTATATTCAACGTAGTTGATTTTCACATAGAAAATAAAATTTTCACATAGTTTTTGAGGAGAACACTCCCCAACAACCCCCAAGGCAAGGGTTTTAAGTTATACCCTGGGGGCATATAAGGTTTTATAGAAGGCGGTGTCGTAGAAACTTCAAAAAAGGCTCATTCGATTGGAAATTCAAAGACCTAGTGCCCTTTTTAATAGTCGAAAGTGATGTGAGGGCAACTAACCCCCCTCTCACGCCCACCTTGTCCCAAACACATCCAATCAAAATTTTGAGACAGCCATTTTATTAAACGTAGTTTTAAGGTCTAGAAATTAGGTATTTGAGGATGACAACTCCCCAACAGCCCTCAGGGCAGGGGTTGTAATTTAAGGATTCTCCGAATCCTTCATATTATTTTTATGGAAGGGATACTCGTATAAACTTTAGAGAGGGCTCATTTGATTTGAAATTGAAAGTTCTTGTTCAATTTTTAAGATTCAAAAGAGATTAGAGGGTGACAAGCCCTCCCTCCTCCCTGCCCTAAATGCATCAGATAAAATTTTTGTTAAAAATAGTTGAAAGGTTAAGTAACAAAACTCTGGCGTCTACAAAACCCCCCAGGGCCCGGGGACAGGAAGGGATTCATGTATAAACTTCAGAGATGGCACATTTGATTGGAAATTGGAAGTTTTAGTCCAGCTCTTACGAGTTGAAATTGATCGAAGGGCAAATACCGCCCTCACGCCCTTTTTCCCCACCCCTCCCCTCCTTGAACTAATTCTTTTTATACCTGAAGGCCCAATGAGAGTTAGAATGTTTTGGTATTAACAAACACCTATTAGGCATCTGCTGTCCTCCCTAACAAGGACAGAAACAGAGAGTGTAAGGCAGTGGCGGATCCAGGAAAGGGGCGAGGGGGGTGCCCCCTTAACGTAGTCTAAAGTAATGTAATTTACTTAATTAACGCAAGATTGAATTAATTAAACTTGCTCCCAACGCAAGTTTATCGGATCAACCTATTTTGCGCCCCCGCCCCCCCCCAAAAAAAAATAATCCTGGATCCACCCCTGGTGTAAGAGCATTATAAATTTTAATTTGTACTTCAATGAACCCCGTTCCAAAGTTTATGCGACCACCTCTTCCACATAAAGTGCCCCTGGAAAAATAAATAAGTATTAATTCATTGAACCCTTATGGCTCTTTACTTAGGTAACCCTATAGCATTGCGTCTGACCTAAAAAGTTGAGTAGAAATTTCAGCTTCCATTCTTATGAATATCCGAAATTATCTGAGGGGAATATGTTTGGGGAGCATATTCCACGGCTGGGAAATTTCTGCTGGGTGGAATTTAACGCGGAGGAATTATCAGCAGGAAAAGAAAATTTTCTTTGAGGAGGGGGGAATTTCCCAGGGGTGGGGTTTCCAAATGTGAATTATTCAGGGAGGGAACGACCAAACCCATTCGATAATATTCTAAATTTTACATCTGAAAGCAACAGGAATAAAAAATCAACGGAAATGTCAGAGATAGCACTTCAGGTTCCTTTAGACCATTTTATTCGTGTCTTTTGAAAAAAGACATTTTCAAAAGACAGATTAATTTCATTTGTTTTACTTTCTCTGTGGCTGCTCAATTATGCATGTGAGGGGGGATACTTCCTCCCACCACTGTCTCCGCTAAGGTTTCAGTTTTTATCTGAAGCCTTAAAAATGAACGTAATGCGATAAAAGTATAACTCAAAATAACATATATAGAATAATATATGCACGTAACACGGAAAAATTAATCAAACTACATATTATGAGTTGATGCTCACGCAAATGATGGACCAAAGGGCTCACCATTCCACAATCTATGAAATCAATCCTGCAATAACTGAAAACATAAAGTATTTTGAGTATTTTAACGTCTTCCACAACTCAAACGGTCCAACATTCTACAACCCAATGAGTCTGTCTAATCTCCTAAATCGGGAACGGAGGTGATAAGTGAAGTCCCGCCCCGTATTGGATGAGTCTCCAACCTCATTCTCCCCCTCTCCTACTGTCTACGCTAAAGTTTTCTTCCTTCTGCCAACTAAGTCGCCCCCACCCCAAAGACTTTAATAAGGTAAAGTTTTGAATGGGAAGAAAACATAGTAAATCTATTATAATTATCCAATTATAAGGTTAAAATACATACTCTGTGATAGATGCAAAATTCCTTTGGCACACAAAATCATATTAAGGTCATTTCAAAACAGTCGTGATCTCTATGTGTCAGCAAGTGAAATGGTCAAAACACCCTTATTGGAGCTATTTTTTCAATCCATTCATTGTTGCCAATCGCTGTCCACAAGTTATGCAAGCTGTATATTGTTCATATATAAGGTTTGTATCAATGAGGTAATCGTATAGACTTTGAAAAAAGCCTCATTCGATTTAAATTAAAAGTTCTAGATCCGTTTTTCTTAAAGTCAAGAATAATCGGACATTAAGCTACCCCCCCTCATGCAATACAAACTTGAAAAGTTTTTGCAATCAAAAACGAACAAAATTAATTATAAAAAACTATCCGAAAAACAAGTTTTTCAAAGAAAAGTAAAGGCAATTTTAAACTTAAGCTCAGGAGATATGAATACCTGTTAAAATTCAAACTCAAAACTACCAGAAACTACTATTAAAGAATGAATGAAACCGAAAACGAACATAAAATAAATATACACCCATAGCAAGAAAACAAAATAAGTAATAATATACATGAATAAATACATCTTAAAGTGAGCAATGCTTAGATTGAATCTGAAAATCAAGCTTAAAACTAAGAAGAATAGCTTGATATTAACGTGTAAATGAAACTTAAAAACGAACAGAAATTAAATAAACAATCAATGCAAATAAACATACAATATATATAAGTGTAAATGAATAAAAGAATCTTAAAATAAGTCAGACTTACATTGAATATGCAAATCCAGTTTGAATCGACTAAAAATAACTACAAACAAGAGTTTGGGTATCGTCTCACTGCAGAAGCCTAAAACTTACTGCGTCATTGGCGCTTAACTGAAAACGAATTATATTACAAATGTTTTCTTTTGTATTTAATATTGAAAATAAATATTAAAATTACAGTAAAATTTTTAACTGATGAGCTTTCAGCAATCATTATCATTATACATCAAATATTCAGTTTAATTTATTAGTTCTTTCCATGATAGGTCAATACAAATATAGTTTCACTACAAACAAAATTTGGATACTGTCCCCTTCTTTAACTGCAAAAAATAAAGCCTTCTGCGTCATTGGTGCTTCACTGAAAACGAACTACTCTTATATTACAAATTTATTCTTTTCCAGGTCTTACAGCATTGAAAATGAAAATAAAAATTACAGTCAAAATTAAATCTTGAAATGGTGGATCTTTCAACAATTATTATAATTATATATCTAATATTGAATTTGAGTTTGTTTATACTTTCCAAGACTGTTCAAGACTCATATGGTTTTCATTAAAACGCAAATGACGCAGTAGGTTTGAGGATTCTGCAGTGACGCGATACCCGAACTCTTGTTTGTAGTTATTTTTATTTGATTCAAACTAGATTTGCATATTCAATTTAAGTTTCACTCGTTTTAAGATTTATTTAACCATTTACATTACCATATATTGTATGTTTGTTCGCATTGATTGTTTATTTAATTTCTGTTCGTTTTAAGTTTCATTTATACCTTAATAGCAAACTATTTTTCTTTTTCGTTTTAAGCTTGATTTTCATATTCAATCTAAGCATTACTCGCTTTAAAATCGATTTATTCATTTATATTATTACTTGTTGTATGTTTTTTGCTATGATTGCTTATTTAACTTCTGTTTGTTTTGGGTTTTATTTATTCTTTAATAGTAATTTCTGGTCGTTTTGAGTTTGAATTTTAACAGGCCTTCATATCTCCCGAGCTTAAGTTTAAAATGGCCTTTACTTTTCTTTGAAAAACTTATTTTTCGGATAGTTTTTTTTTAGTTAATTTGAAAAACGATCAGAAACTAAATAACAAAAACAAGTTTTTCTACGAAGGTAGGGAACGTTATTAAAACTTAAAGCGAACAAAAATGACTCCGTATACGAGGGGGCTGTCACCTCCTCTATACCCCTCTTTTTACGTCAAAGTCCGCTCTCTTGTCATAATTCTTTAAGAACAATTCCCGAAACACAAGGGCCATTTAATTAGAATCAAAACCTCTTTTAAAAGTACTAAAAAATTTAGCGTGAAGAGAGGAGTAGTATGGGGGGGGGGGGCAATACTCCTGAGCTTATAGCCTGAGGCCCTAAAAAATATACCCTAAACCTCATTGCATATACACTAAACCTCATTTGCATACTTACATGAGCAAATATTTAGGTCATGACAATTATATGAATAAATATTTTATTTGGGTTGAATGAAACTGATCTTATGACACGCAATTGAGTAAAGTAAATCGGACGCATTTTATAATACGAACCGAATTTTAATGAATCAAAAAACGACAAATCTGCTACCCCTCTTTTTTTCTTGTGACATGTGCTTGGGTATAGTAAACCAGTGAACTTATGTCAAAACTGAATCAATTGCTGTGCCAATTTCTTAGAGGGAACTTATGGTCATCCATGTCCCAACCGCCAAGGGGCCCCCAGTTGCCCTCCACCAACTTTTTACCCCCTCCCCTTTTTTGGAATTAGAATCTTCAGGACTTGGAATATTTTGACTTAGAATTTTTGAGACATAGAGTGTTTGGGACTTAGAATGTTTTGAACTTAGAATTTTTTGGACTGGCGAAAATACTTTTCTTATGCGGCTGCCTCCGTGATACTCTATTGCTGGTCATCGACACTACCTAGTTTAATATTTGTTTTCAATCAGTATTTTTTGCACATTGGAAGGATAAACACTTGCATCATATTTAAGAAAAGTGAAGATGGCATATTCCAAGAAAGTTTGTGCATATGATAAAGTTATCGTTGCGTTGAATACTGACGAAGACAAACATACAAACCACGAAACAATTACTATTGGTAACACTATTCGAAACATTCGCATTCATTGTCATGGCAGTGAGCGAATAGATTCCTTAGGATTACTGAAAAAATTCAACATCGATGATTGTTGATATACGGGAGTAACATTTCCAGTGATGATAACAGTCAAAGAGAATGCAAGCATAAAAATAATAATAAATTTATTAAAGGCAGCTTCTTGCTAGTGCTTGTAGTATAACGTTACCTGCTGATAGATGCTATCACCACCGTTCTGGTGCTAGCATTCAAATGAAAGCAAAGGGGGAAAGAAAGGCCCATTGCTGCACTAATGTCGTAAACAATATCTTATCTTCATGCCAAAACTGTTACATGTGTAAAAATAATATATTAATATACAGTGAAATCGAAGGAAAAATAAAAAGGGCATTGGTAGATACTATCACCAATGAATATAAAGAGGAATAGAAGAAAAACAAAGCGCTTGTGAACATTATTAGTACCATTGATCGAATACCTACAAACATAATTAATGAACCCAATACTACCAATGTCAAAACGCATTTTGAGCCTGTAGATGACACCATAGTAAAAATCGTGTATGACTAAAAAAGGATTAATGTTTATTCTGCTGGTTACAAACCAAGAGCAGAGAATAGGTAATCTATCAAGAGAGAACATGATGAATTGTTATATCGAACAGATTCAAAATGTCCAAAGTTGTTCAATGATATTAATACTGCATAATATTGAATGCAACGTTGTTTTAATAAAAATGTTCCTTTGCATTTCGGTGTTATGATAGGTATTTTTAACAGATTCATATTGGAATTGAACATGATATGGTGAAAATGAGGTTGTTATAGATAATTTGAAATGATGTCTACGTAAATTTGACAGGTTATTAGCAAATGGTTATGTCAAGTGAATATTTTGGAAAGGGGCCATAGGACAATGGGTTGTTAAATTGGTAAAAAAAAATTAGAAAAATTGCAGACTGAAATCAGTATGATGTCACTCGCTAGAAACAAGCTTCAATCAAGAAATGTACCCCTAAAAATCATTGATTTTGAAAATGGAAAGTTTTTTTTAACATTTTCATAATAGAATTTACATGATATGTTGGTAATGAGGTTGACATAAACAATCTGAAATGATTTTTACGTAATTTTGACAGACTATTATCAGCTGGTTCTGTCAAGTGTTTTTTTTAAGGGTGCTAAATGATAATAGGTTGTGATATTGATAAAAATTTTAGCCAAGTATTTCCAAATCTTGTGTAATATTACCGAAATCTTGTCTGATATTATCAAACATCTTGCACTACATTATCAAAATCTCACATGATTTAACGAGAAACCTCTATTGCATTCTCGAAACCTTACGTGGTATTATCAAAACACAAACACAAAGATAGACACAGAGACAAGCAAGCAGTCACTCAGACACACAGTCACAGAGATAGAGAGAGAGAGAGAGAGAGAGAGAGAGAGAGAGAGAGAGAGAGAGAGAGAGAGAGAGAGAGAGAGAGAGAGAGAGAGAGAGAGAGAGCGACAAAAACAACCATAAACAAACAGAGTCAGAAACACAAACACACAAAGATAGACACGGAAATAAGCAAATATCCGCTCAAACACAGAGGCACAGATAGAGAGAGAGAGACGACAACACACCGAGTTGGACACACGAAGACTGACACGGGGACAAGCAAACATCTACTCAGACACAGAGAGAGAGAAAGAGAGAGAGAGAGTACAAACAAACACCCGCTCAGACAAACAGACACAGAGAGTGGGTGAGACAAAAACACATACAAAAAATACAGATTCAGACACACAAACACACAGACAAGGGGACAAGGAAACACCCGTACAGGCACATGGGTACAGAGAGAGACAGAGACAAGCAAACAGCCGCTCCGGCACACATGTGCGAAGAGAGAGGGAGACAAAAACACCTACAACTAAACAGAATCATACACATAAACACTCATAGATAGAAATGGGGACAAGCAAACATCCGCTCAGATACGCAGGGACAGAGAGACTGGAGACAAAAAGACATACAAACACACAGAGTCAGACACACAAACATAGAAAGACAGACACAAAGCCAAGCAAACACCCGCTCAAAACACCGGTACACAAGAGAGAGAGAGAGAGAGAGAGAGAGAGAGAGAGAGAGAGAGAGAGAGAGAGAGAACAACATGCGCTCACACATACAGGTACAGAGAGAGAGTGACAAAACACACATACAAACACACAGAGTGAGACATAACATACGAACATACAAAGATAGACACGGGGACAAGAAAACATCCACTCAGACAGACAGGCACAGAGAGAAAGAGAGAGATAGAGAGAGAAAAAGAAAAGAGAGAGACAGAAAATCACATACGAACACAAACAGTCAGACACACAAACACACAAAGAGAAACAAGCAAACACCGGCTCAGACACACAGGCACAAATAGAGAGAGAGGAAAAAATACCTAAAAACACACAGAGTCAGACACAAAAACATGCAAAGACAGACAGAGAAACAAGACAACACCCGCTCAGACACACAGACACAGAGGTTCTGTCACGAAAATATTTTCTTAAGGGGACCATAGGACAAAAGGTTGTTTAATCAAGGATTTGACTTGCAATTGGCATGATTTAAGAAAATGTTTGATGTTACATGCTAGAAACAAGCTTGAATAAGGGAAAGTAACCTGTGAAACTTTCATTGATTTTGAAATTAAAAAGAATTTTTAACGGTTTCATATTAGAATTGGGCATGGTCTGCTCGTAATGAGGTTTAAACAGACAATTTGAAATGATTTCTGCGTAAATTTGATAGGTTATTAGCAAATGGTTCTGTCAAGCGAATATTTTTTGGAAGGTTTTCGTAGGACAATAGGTTGTTAAATCAGGGACTTTTACTGCAACTGACCTGTTTAAGGGAGATGTTTGATGTCACATGCTGGAAAAAAGCTTGAATCAGGGAATGTACCTTGAGAAACCTTAATTGATTTTTAAAATTAAAGGAATTTTTAACGGGTTCATATTAGCATTAATGGTGTTCATACCCGAAATCCCAACTCTTGCATCTCCAAGTTTTTGAACAAGCTTTCTAAACGTTGGAGTTGCTAGCATACCCTATAAAATAATGGAAACATAACAAAGTAATTCATTGAGGTTTTCTGTTGTTGAAATAATGACATATACAATGTAACATGTTATTTGTATCATCATGTAAAAATTTTTAAATGTTTTGAATCTGTTCCATAAAATGGTCCATCATGCATTCTCTTGGCATGGCCCTTAGTCCATTTAGCTATCATAAACAGCTTTTAACATGGTTTCAGCTACAGATTCAATATCAGTTTTCTCATTTGTATTATTGGATTCATTGACTGTATCTCTTGATAAACTGTCGATGATAGCAGTAACGTTTGCTGGCGCTTTTTCGTTTCATCGATTCATCTTTATACTCCTTTGCGATATTATCTACCAATGCCCTTTTTATTTTGCCTTCGATTTCACTGCCTATTACCATATTATTTTTACACAGGGAACAGTTCCGGTACGTAGACAAGAAAAAAATTATGATATTGTTAGAGGAGTACGCCTGTCTTCTTTTGACCTTCCGTTAAATGTTAATACCCGAAATCTTACCATAGGGTTTATCACTGGGTAACGTGTTACCAAAAGCACTAATCAATCAATCAATCAATGAACCTTTTATTTTTAAATAAATGAACAAACGAATCAATTAACATGAAAATTTTGACTCAAAGCAATGCTTGTGCGAGTCACACCTGATATTGGTAGATAAATTTATATCACATTGTGAAATGAAAAGAGGAGAGCTGATAACACAAGAGATGGATAACGAATTAGAAAGTAAAGAATTGAGAAGAGGTGGAGTCAAAGGATAGTGAGATGATAAGATACAAAAGATAAAATAAGACATTAACTCATGTGGTATCAAGTACTGTGTAAGAGACTTATCGTTTTTGGAGTGTGCCAAATGATTTTAGGAATTTAATAGATTCATTAATTGAGTTCCATACAAAAATACTCCTATAAACTGGAGAATGTTGATACCTTGTAAGCCTTCCTCTTGGTAGCACAACATTGTACTGGTTGCAGCGGATAGCCCTTCCTCGATGGATTGTGCTACAAATTTTGAAGTACCTGGAAATACCTTGAGGAATCCTGTTCGATATTGCCGAGTGTGCTAAACGGAGATTACTAACGTTTATTATCTCTGTTATATCTATTGTTCCAGTGTCTCTATATAGGTCTGTTGAGGGGCATAGCCTGGGGAGTCAATATGTGGCCTTGACTGCACGGTTTTCTGATCTCTTTAATGATTTTATATGAGATTTGAACGTATTGCCCCAGACAGAACAGCAGTAGTTCAAGTAGGGGAAGACAAAAGCATTATAAAGCGTTTCCATCACGTCAGCACTTAGAACCAGGCTAGCTCTATGTAACATTGATGTTTGCCGTAACACTGTTGAAGACAGCTGGAACATGTGATGTTTGAACGAAAGAGAGGAATCTACAAATACGCCAAGGAACTTTGTGACTGTGGTCTGAGGGATGGGATTTCCATTGATTGACAGTGCGACAGTGTGAGACAATGAGGAATTTGAAGGAGCAGAAGTGAAGACTATGATGCAGCTTTTTGTAGCATTTACCTGTATTTTTGTTACAAAAACAGTCGTCAGATATTTCTTCAAGAGTTTTTTGGGCCTTTTTTGCAGCAGACTCGGATGATTCAGCAGCAATGAAGAAATTTGAGTCATCAGCGAATAGTACTGGGTGTGCATTTGTAGTAAGACTTGTTGTCAGGTCATTGATATGCAAAATAAACAAGAGCGGTCCAAGTACCGACCCCTGAGGTACGCCAGATTTTACCGGCAATTCTGCCGACACACTACCCTCCACAATTAGACACTGCTTACGATCAGTCAGGTACGATGAAAACCACTCGTGAGCGACACCATGTACTCTAAATGAATGTAATCTTGCAAGGAGGATTAAATGGCATACCGTGTCGAAAGATTAGTGAAATCCAAAAAAAATCTCTAGTACCTTTTCTCCAGCATCCTGGTTATTTAATGAGTATTCAACTGAAGCAACTAAGGTATGCAAAGTTGAATGATAACGCCAAAGCCCGTATTGATGGGGAGAGAGTAGCTGCATGCCATCGAGGAATCCATGTACTCTGTAATAAACCACTCGCTCAAGGACTTTTGATATAACTGGTAGAACTGATATGGGTTTATAATTAGAGATAAGTCTCTTGTCTCCTTTTTTGTAGAGTGGAAGGACTTGGGCAGTTTTAAACACATTAGGATGAACTCCGGTTGCTAGTGAAAGGTTGACCAAGTGTGTAAGTGGAGCTACAAGACCTGCAGAGGCCTTCTTCAAGACATAGTTGCACAAGAAGCCTGTTGCAAGAAGCCTGTAGAGATGTCTGATTAACGAAAAATTCACTAAAAGTATAAGCACGAGATTCGCTTGCTACTGTCTCACCACACATATTTAATGTTTCTTCAGGTATAGCCACCTTCTTCCTTTTTTGACATACTATTTAATTAAAAACATCCCATACTTTTCTCAAGTTACTCTTACATTCATTTATTCTCTCCGCATAATACCGCTATTTTGCATTACGTACTAATCCGTTTAATGTATTTCAGCACTTTTTGTATGTCTCTATCGCTTCAGGAGTTGTAGATTTACAAGGTTTCAGGTACAGTCTATTTCTGTGTTCGTTAGACTGAACGAGACCTTTCGTCATCCAAGGAGTTTTGGGAACACTTTCGATCCTACTTGCTCGTAGAGGAAAACACTTCTGTTAACTGTTTAAGCCGACACGTGAGTTTATTTGCTGCCATATCTGCTGAAGACGCATGAGTTACAGCAGACCAATCATTCGATTTCAGGGTTTCAGTGAAGTAATCAATTTTTTTTGAAAAAACTTCGATACGTGAAAACACGATTCGACGCTGACTTAGTGGACCGGCCTGCCCTTGTTGGGACCATTGTTGTGACTGGGTAGTGATTGGAAACATCAGATGTTATAATATGTGAGGTAAAAGATGTGTGAGGGTTAAAGGAAAGGAATATATTGTCAATCAGTGTTGCAGTATTTCTAGCTGTACAATGCCGAGTGGGAAAGAACAGTGGGGAGAAGACCAGATGATACGGTTGTATCAAGGAACGAACGCGAGTTGGCGTCACCATCAGTCTTCAGCAAGTTGATGTTAAAGTCACCCATAAGACAAGTATTTTTACCTTGACCACATTCATCAATCTCCGACATAAGCTGCTCAACTTGCGAACAGAAAATGTCACTTGGGAATGGCGGTGGCTTACAAAAAAGGTATACGAAATCTACTGGAGATGACTTTCCAAGGATTTCAATGACTATTGAGTAGACAGATCGACGACGTTCGACCACACCATCAAAAATTGATTCCAAGTCATCGCGGTGCTTGTAAGAGATAGATTCATTTACAAATAATGCAGTGTCACCGGAGCACTTTGTTTCGTGCCATGGAAGATGTATGGCTTCAAAACCTGGCAAACAGTATGGCGACATGTCATCTAGAGAATACAGCCAAGTCTCAGTTAAACCAACTAAACTAGAAGGATTTTTCTTTTCAGCAGTGAATGTAAGAAAATCATCCCATTTGTGTTTAATTCCTTGAACATTATGGCAGAAAAGATTAAACTTATCATTAGTAGAAATTACAGGATGTATTTCATTAATATATTCTTGGGGTGTTGCATATGAGCAAGACGAGGCATTCACCCTGTCTATCACGGGATCAGTAGCTGACTCGTCATCGCATCCTGGCAGATTGAAAAATTTGATTTTCAGCAGGGACTGCTCAGTTAAGAATAAAAAATCATTCATCGTCGAGATCACCGTTTTTTTATTTTCGTCAATTAGACTGAATAATGATAGTGGAGGAAAATAATAATAACAGGAGTGTTCCGGTGTTGTAGTGTTTCGTGATGATGTGTGCTGATGATGAACTGTACCACCGAAAACGAGCAGCCCACATATGAAAAAAATCCCTGTTCCGTCTCCTTTTTTCAGTCTGAGAAATCCGACCGTCGATCACAACAAGAAGAGAGGCATAAGCAGGAAAAGAGCAGGGAAAGCATGAGCAGGATAAGAAGTACAAAGAGAAAAAGAAATGAAGAAGAGAAGTAGAAAGAGAAAAAGAAATGATATCACCATGGTAGAAAAGCAACAATGTTACAAATTAATTACGTCCATGATTATTATTATCAGTACACTTTCTTAGTTTTGAATGCCCCCAATCAAGATATCAAGATATCTTTTCAAAATGATAATCTCGTCCTTATTTGACACTTTACTTATTTGAGACTTTGACATTTGACACCTTATTTGACACTTATCTGGCACTTGTGGGTCCGGTTTTAACTATAACTTTTCCATCAGTGGTCCAGAAAATTTTCAGTCCAAATTCAGTTTTTGCGTATGCGAATAACGCACATTTAGTTTTGTTAGGCATTCAGTGACATACATTCTAGACCCCTTGAGTTGCTTCCTATTTTTTAAAATCTGCGACCGAACTCTAAGGTTTGAATGTGTCGCTACAGTCGGTCTTGGCAGATTTGACACTCGGCGTCCTATTCTTCGGGCAGAGACAATATCAGGGGCATCTAAAGGAATACCTGGAAATTTCTGCGCGCATAGCTCCATAAGTTTATTTTCTACGTTCTCCTTAATAATAGGGTTCGTGATGACATCTTCTTCGAGGCCGACAAATATCAGTTGGTTGCCTAGCGACGCTTGTGCAAGGGTCTCATTGTGATTTTCTATTGCCCCTTTAATTTCACTGACGCTTTCACAGCATTAGTAGCTATATCGATATCGGAAACAGACTTCTCAGGGGATTTTAAACGCCGGTGGAGTAGCGACAGACTATTGTGAATCTCCGTTTTGATGTTTTCGATGGTGGACTCACTCGCTTCTGTTTTCTGATTTACAACACTCAGTTTGCTGACAGCTGTTTCAACTTCTTGGCTGATTTTTAAGGTTAAGTCCTTTTCGATTTTGTCAGTCCACTGTTTTGTTTTAACTTTCAGTTGCTTTATTTGGTTTGTCAGTATGATTAATTGTTCTTCCGTACTTTTGTTGCCAGAGAACTTCACTTCTGAATCAAAGCACATTGTTCTACCGCCTGCCGTTAGAATCTTCAACTTACTTTTATCCGAACAAGACACATTACATGCCATTGTCTTTCCTTCAGCCGCCTAACCAATTCTTCTTCCTTCGAATCTCTCTCGGCAACTTAATGATTATGTTGTAAATACTGTCCTCAATATGCGCAAAATAATAAAACAACCTTTAATTGCCCCTTTCAAAATTATGATGATTCAAAAATTATTATACTAGCAAGAATATGCCACTTATCATCAACTATCAAGGAGGCACACTTGTGCCTCTATAAAGAGGCGACCCACCACAATGTTAAGCGATTTCAGGTCCTAGAGGTCGCAGAGAGACGGCAGTAATTGCATTTTGTAGCCCAAGCTCAAACTAAGAAACTTGCAAAATTTCATCCTCCTCCGACTTTATCTTCATGGGGTAAACTGGGCCGGAAGTTTGGACCCTCCCACCACAGCCCCCCTTTAATTTAGAGGTTAAGCTTTCCTAGGGCCCGGGAGCTTATCCTCGAAATTTCAGCTTAATCCGATTACTCCTTCCCTGTTTTCAAAAAACCAAATCTAGCCACTTAAAAGTCATTTCTTTTTTTTTTCTTAGCCACGCCTAGAGGCCACAGTTGGCCCCGAATCCGGGTGAATGAGGACTCATTTGAAGCAGAATTCGACCTGTTAGGGCCTGTTGATATTTTCAGACCGAAAAAATTATCCCCAGAATTTACATTTTCGAAAAACCTCGTTTTCCTATATTAGCCCATGTTAATTTTTCCCACCTCAACCCCCCCTTTAACGTTGTCTGATCGTGCTGAAATTTAGAGGATAAGCTTTTCTGGGGCCTGGGAGCTTATCCTCGAAATTTCAGCTTAATCTGATCACTCCTTCCCGGTTTTCCATAAACCACATATCAAGATTTTTGGGAATTTGCTTGCGTCGAAAATAGCTTCAATTTGCTAAACAACAATCACTATTGTGTTTGTATAGTCCAGCGGCTGATACTCCCGACTTTCAGGCGGAAAACCCGGGTTCGATTCACCATCAGAGCAATTTTTTTATATACTTTGAAAAGAAACTCAGTTTCTTTTTTAAATTATTTGAAAAAAATTACGTTTTCTAAAGAGTTAAAGAGGCTGAGTTACAAGGTCGACCCTTAAAACGTACAGGGATTAGGAGGCACAGTTGGGGGGCTGTTAAAGAGGCTGAGTCACAAGTTCGAACCTTAAAACGTACAGGGATTAGGAGGCACCCTGTACGACGTGATTTGAGTATTCAGGAATTAAAAGCCTTAACACAAGAATGTTCAAGAGCGGGGGGTTTGGGGGCGGCAGCCCCCCAACTTTAACTCCTGACACGATCAGCTAACAGTTAGTCAAGCAATAATAAGTAATAAACTGTACAAAAACGTGCAGAAATTATTTGACTCAACGCCTCGCTCTTTACGCTAAAGTTTTTATTGTTTAAAAAAAGAGTTGTGAGAAAGTCAAACTTCAGCGTAAAGAGCGAGGCGTTGAGGAGGGCACAGCCTCTTTCATATACGGAATAATTTCTGTTCGTTTTAAGTTTTAATGTCGCTCCTTACTTTCAGTTTAAAGAATTTTTTTTTTATATTTAAAGGCTGCGAAAGCAGGGGGTTTAGGGGGCGGTAGCCCCCCAACTGTGCCTCCTAATCCCTGTACGTTTTAAGGTTCGACCGTGTAACTCAGCCTCTTTAACTCTTTAGAAAACGTAGTTTTTTTCAAATAATTATTTTTACGTTGACATTCTCTTTTAGTGATATCATCTCTGGAAATCTCACTCTCGTATATCCATCATTACAAAAGCTGAATCTTTTTGGTACTCCAAAGAAATTTAATCTGTCAGCGCCATGGAAATGATAGCATACGCTTCCAACGGTCTTAACACTACTGCTTGTTTTGTAGTTTAATTCTTTGTCCTTGTCAGCATTCAGAGCTACAATAACACTGTCATGTGCACACATTTTCTTGAAATACTTCATCTTCACTTTTCAATAATACGTAAGTGTTTATTCTTCCTATGCACAATTAATATTGATCAGCGTGGCGAGCCACTCTAAGTGAATCTAATCGAACGTTACTTGAAAAGCAGTTAACTAAATGTAACCTAGATTAAAATTCAATTATGCTGCAATCTATAACTAAAGATAGAAGCATTTGAGGTAATGAAAACGTGTTACCATCTAGATATATTTTTATGCGGCTGTCTCCATAGTATTTTGTGGCTGGTCATCGAAAGAAGTTAGTTTATTGTATATTTTCAATCAATATTAATTGTGCAGTGGAAGGATAAACACGTATTATTTGAAAAAAGTGAAGACGAAGTATTTAAAGAAAGTGTGTGCACATGATAGCGTTATTGTAAGACTGAATGCTGACAAGGACAAATATTTGAACTATGAGACAAGCAGTAGTGGTAACACTATAGGAAACGTATGAGTGCATTGTCATGACAGTGAGAGATTATATTTCTTTGGAGTAGCGAAAAAATTCAGCTCTTATGATGGTGGGTATGTGAGTGTGAGTTCTCCAGAGACGATATCACTCACAGAGAATGGAAACATAAAAATAATAGTTGATGAGGAAGGGTATCTTCTTGCTAGTGCTTGTGGTAACACGTTACCCAGTGATTAACCCTATCATAATTATTACCTGAGTGTTATTAACTGAGCGTTTTAGGGAAATGTTTACAAGTGGTGTTAATTTTCATAATTACTCGACTAGAACATCAACACTAGTTCTGCGACCTCAGGCTATTACAAAGCGATCCTTTTTTTCCATAAGACATGTTGGCCCTCGGGTGTGGGAACCATTAACGCAGGCAATTTCAACAATTGATGAGCTAAATGAATTTCGCAGTAAATTAAAAGGACAGTGTTTGTCTACATATGAGTTTTAATCCTTGCTGGGCGAATTTTCTCTCAAGTTATTGTGACACTTTTTTGGGGGGAGGGCGACGAGGAGGTAGAATAGAAGAATGATTTTTAGTTTTGTGTCTTCGGTATCCAATTAGGTCGTGAAATTTTTAGAACTTAATTTATTTCGTTTATTTTTATTCATTTATTTTCTTATTATTATTATCTTTTTGCCCTTTTTTTTGGGGGGGGGGCTAAGTATGGCTGGTAGTAATTGTGTATGTAGGGTTTTGTAAAGGTTGATGTCTGCCCATACAAGTTTAATAAACTTCGGGTTTTGTTGTTAATGTGTTTTATTTTTTTTTTAATAAAACCGTTTCTCTCTCTCTCTCATAAGCTTTCGAGCATTAGCATTCAACTGAAGGTCAAAAGAACAGAGGCGTATTCCTTTACCAATATCATAAGCCATATCTTGTCTACGTGCCGGAACCGTTACCTGTCTAAAAATAGTGTGGTAACAGACCGTCAAATTGCAGGCAAAATAAAAAGGGTGTTGGCAAATAATATCACCAAGGAATATAAAGACGAATCGATGAAAAAAAAAGCCAGCTAACGTAACTACTACCATTGAGAACTTAGCAAAAGATAAAGTCAATGATTCCAATAATACAAATGAGAAAACTCATATTGAGTCTATATTTGAGACCATCTTAAAAGTTGTATATGAAAGCGAAATGGAATAAGTGCCCTATCAAGAAAAACATGGTGAACCATTTTATGGACCGTATTCAAAATAATTAAATTTTTATATGATGATATTGATATAATGTTACATTGTATATGTCATTATTTCAATAAAAAATATCTCAATTCATTACTTTGTTATGTTTCCATTATTTTTAGGGTATGCTAGCAACTCCAACGTTTAGAATGCTTGTTCAAAAACTCAGAGATGCAAGAACAGGAATTTGGGATATGGACACTATTAATTCTAATATGAACCCGTTAAAAGTCCCTTTAGTTTTCTAAATCAATGAAGGTTTGTCAGAGTATATTCCCTGATTCAAGCTTTTATTTAGTGTTGGAATTCAAACATTTCACTTTCCCTGATTCAAGCTTGTTTCTAGCATTTAATATCAAACTTTTCCTTAAAACAAGCCAATTGCAAGACAAATCATTGATTTCACAACCTATTTTCCTATGGTCACCTTCCAAACATATTTCCTTGACATAACCTCTGTACCTGTGTGTTTAAGTGGGTGTTTGCTTGTTTCTCTGTCTTTGTTTGTCTGTCTGAATCTGTATTTTTTGTATGTGTTTTTGTTTCTACCACTCTCTGTGTCTGTTTGTCTGAGCGGGTGTTTGTTTGTACTCTCTCTCTCTCTCTCTCTCTCTCTCTCTCTCTCTCTCTCTCTCTCTCTCTCTCTCTCTCTCTCTCTCTCTCTCTCTCAGTGGCTGTTTGCTTGCATTGTGTCTGGTTTCGTCTGTCTGTTGTGTCCGTTGTGTCTGTCTAAAATGCAATAAAGGATTCTCGTTATATCAGGCGAGATTTTGATAATGTAGTGCAAGATGTTTGATAATATCAGACAAAATGTTGGTAATGTCACAGAAGACTTGGAAACACTTGGCTGAAATCATTATCAACAGCACAACCTATTATCACATGGCAACCTTCCAAAAAAATCATTTGACAGAACCATTTGCTAAGAACCTGTCAAATTTACCTAGGAATAATTTCAAATTTTCTATGTCAACCTCCTTACCAACATATCATGTCTAATTATAATTTGAACTTGTTAAAAAAAACCTTCAATTATAAAAATCAGTGGAAGTTTCTAAGGTTACATTCCTTGATTCAAGCTTGTTTCTAGCATGTAATATCAAACGTTTCCTTAAAACAAGCCAACTGCAAGACAAATCCTTGATTTAAGTCCGTGATTTTTCTCAATTTTTTACCAATTTAACAATCTATTACCTATGACCCCCTTCCAAAATATTCACTTGACATAACCATTTGCTTAATCACCTGTCAAATTTATGTAGACATCATTTCAAATGTCCAATTATAATATGAACCTGTTAAAAACCAGTAGAATAACCATTAAATCATTGTAAGTCTTACACAATTTTTACTGTGGTGTCACCTACAGGCTCAATATGCGTTTTGACATTGGTATTATTGGGTTCATTGATTACATCTATTGGTATACAATCAATGATACTAATAATGCTTACATGCGCATTGTTTTTCTTCGATTCGTCTTTATACTCCTTCATGATATTTTCTGCCAATACCCTTTTAATTTTGCTTTCGATTTTACTGTCTATTACTACATTATTTTTACACAGGTAACAGTTATGACACGTAGATAAGATATGGTTAATGACATTGGTGCAGCATTAGGCCTCTCTTTTTCCCTTAGCTTTCATTTGAAAGCTATTACCAGAACGTTCCTGATAGGGTCTATAAACAGGTAACGTGTTACCATAAGCACTAGCAAGAAGTTGCCCCTGACCATTGACTACTATTTTTATGCTTGCATTTGTTTTGACTGTTATCATCTCTGGAAATGTTACTATCGCTTATCCACGATCAGCAATGTTGAATTTTTTTCGGTAGTCCAAAGGAATCTAATCGCTCATTGTCATGACAGTGCACACACACGTTTCAAATAATTTTACCACTAGTACTTGTTTCATAGTTCAAATATTTGTCTTTGTCAGTGTTCAACGCAACGATAACTTTATCATGTGCCACACTTTTTTGAAATATATCATCTTCACTTTAAAAAAAAACATGATGCAAGTGTCTATCCTTCCAATTTGCACAAAATACTGATTGAAAACATACAATAAACTAGGTAGTGTCGATGACCACCCATAGAGTCCCACGGGAACAGCCGGATAAAATCAGATATTTGTTCACCTGTCAAAAAATTTTTAATTCTAAAGAAATTGTAAGTCCAAAACATTCTCGGTCCCCGAAAATTTTAAGTCTCCCCCCCCCGCCTCAAAAAAAATTATCCAAAAAAGGGAGGCGAAAATTTGGGAGATGAGTATTGGGTGCCCCTTGGAGGTGGAAGATGGATGACCATAAAAAAGATCTCACTAAAAAAATGTCATAGCAATTGATTCATGGGTGATATAAGTTCGCTTGTTTACTATACCCATGCGCATGTCATAAGAAAAAAAAGGGCAGAAGGTTTGTTGATTTTGATTCATTAAAATTTGATTTGTATTATAGAATTGGTCCGATGTACTTTACCCAAGTGCGTGTCATAAAACCAGTTTCATTCAACCCAATAACAAATATATTCTTATAATTTTCATGACCTGAATATGTGCTCATGTAAGTATGCAAATGAGGTTTAGTGTATATACAATGAGGTTTAGGGTATATTCTTTAGCGCCTCAGGCTGTAAGCTCCGGAGTATTGTCCCCCATACTACTGAGAGGGGCATAGAGGAGGGATTATCCATTGAAAAACAACAAATTAATACACTTAATTCCCGTCCCAGCACAACAAAATTGTAGCAAAATCCCCAAAAGTACGCAGAAATTATGTCAGAATTAATAAACGAATTGCACGTTAAATTATAAGTCTCAACTTATAAGCTTCAATCTATTTTCTTCCCTTTTCTCCATTAACATAGAAGAGGTTCTCAAGGATCTGCAAATGGAGTGCGTTGATTTGCAATGTAAGTCAGACCAAAAGAAAAGGATTAACCCTTTATTACAATTCTATTGCCACTATTTTCCCAGAGAAAACTATTCTGACATTAATCTACAAGCACTTCGTTTTGCATTACTTTTTGGTAGTGCATACATATGTGTACAAATGTTCTCTAGGATGAAGCTCATGAAGTGTTCTATGTGAACCCGAATCACCATCATTTATGGGAAGGGTTTGCAACGAGTTGCTACCACATCAATCTAATCAAATCTTGGACGCAAAGTTGCCAGATTGCACCATTTGAGCGCTTTTTGAGGCGGTTGCGTATTAAATTTTTCAAATTGGCGCATTTTCTGGGGGAAAATCGTCCGGGCATTTTCACTCGAAAAGTTGTGCTTTCAGTTTATTTCCACTTTTATGGCGGTATAATTTTAAACAAGACATCTGGCACCACTGATTGGACGCCATGTTCATGAGAAGCAGTGTCGGGTGTCGCAGTGATAGGTAAAAAATAAATTATTTCGATATAACAATTTCAATTACATTTTAAGCTAAAATTTATATTAAATATAAAAGGGTTAAGAATACTTTTATATTGTTTAATTTAGATTTTAGAACTAAAGTATACACGAAAAAAAGGCATATTTAGTATAATTTTAAAAATAACTTGAATAATTTACGATTAATATTCTAATAAAAGTAACATCAATATATTAGTTATTTTATGCATAAATTAACTCACTTTTGAGATCCTATTTAATGCGTATAAAATTGAATTGTATGACCAGCAAACCAATTCACTCTAATAACAATGGTCCTTTTCCAAAAAAGGTTGGACACGCCTGGTCCAAACGAACTAGCTTCGTTCTCGAATTTTCAGTCCATTGATATTGCCGTATATGAGTAAGATCTTGTTTATTAGGAATTTATTGGAGCTTTAACGCTCCTCTTTATTTTTAGATGTCCTTTTAATCAGCTTATAATCAGTATAGATTACATCATACACTTTACTGTGTACATTAAGGTCTATCAGTCTTTCTTTTTTAGCCGCGATTATCAAAGGGAATCATACAAACTGTGCTCAATTTGCCCAGTCTCATCGGCTAAATTGGCTATTTAGCAGACTCGGGTCCCAGGCATCTGGAGAAGGCACGGGGATGCTTGATGTACTACATTGTGTGCTTATTGATTCACCAGAAGCTTTGAATATGATGAAGGTAACATGTAAATTAAGCTTTTTCTTAGAGCAGAGCTTTTAATTTAAGAAACTTCAACCGTATGAAGATGAGTATATATTATAATCCAAATTCTACCTCAGATTGCATAGAACGTTCTCCTCTAGGGGGTTTACAATCTATGACTGTCCTTTTGATGAGTGGAGTCCTCAGATATCTTTGAAGTCTAAAAATGGCACCATCCAGACAACTCCAAGCAGTGGCTTCATGGGCACCCATAAGGGGGAGGGAGGGGGTGCCAACCCTCCCCCCCCAAAACTGGATGAATGACGGTGTCATATATTTGTATTAATTTAAAAAAACTTTTTCCAAAGAATAAGTTTTCAAAGAAAAATAAAGAGGTTCATTAAGCCAAAAATTAAATTCAAAACGAACAGGAATTATAATAAATAGCCGAGTCAAACTCAAGACGAGCAAACATTAACATTACTAGGGCAGAAAACCCCCATGTCTTCTCAAGACCAGAGCCTGCCTTAGGCTTTACTGAAAAAAAAAACAAAAAAAAAACAAACAAATGGCGGTGGATTGTCAGTTTAATGTATCAATACGGATATTTATTCCTTAAAATAAAAAAAAGGGTAAAAAAGTGCCTTAAAAAAAGTTTTTTGCTTATTTAAGTAAAAAAAGTGAAAACATTTATACATATTTTGTTTTCAGTAAAGCGCAAAATATGTTCTGGTCTTGAGAAGGCATGAGGGTTATCAGCCGTACTAATGTTTATTTTTAATCGCTTCGAGTTTGACTTGGCTATTTATTCTAATTTCTGTTCATTTTGAGCTTCATTTATTTATTGATAGTGATTTGTGGTAGTTTTACGCTTGGATGATCACTTAACTTCATTTCTGCCCATTTTTGGCTAAATGAAGTTCTTTACTTTTCTTTGAAAAATTTGTTTTATGGAAAAAGTTTTTTTTAGATGAATTTCTGTTTGTTTTTTATTGACAAAGTCATTTTCATGAAAAAAATAGTATTTTATATCTTTTCGGTTATTTTTTCCTATAAAAATCCATAGTTTGGTATAATTGTGAGGGTTTGACATTCCCAATATCCCTAAAGACATAGTTGCTGGACCGTTCTACTGTAATGAACAAAATAATTGTGTCAAAATTTTGACTTGATGTGTTTGGGAAATAAATCAGCTTGAGAGATGGGCTGATTGCCCCCCAATCTCTTTTTACTCTTAGAAAGGACCCTGTAACTTCTAATTTTGAATCGAATTAGCTTCTTTAAATGTTTCAATAATATTTCTAGCTATTATAGAGTGGTGCTATCTATGATATTGCTTATATACCTTTTTGAAAACTTGCATATCCACAGTTTTTCGTTTCATTGGAACACTAACTAAACACTTCCTAGAAGTTTTACCTTAATACTCTTAGCGTCATTAGTTACAATAACTGTAGTTGTAGTACTAAAAGTATACGCATAGTGCCTTTTGGCTAGTTCAAAATCCCCCATAACTTACTCCTAAAGGTCTAACTTAATAATGTAAGTGGTTTTTGAGATATTGCTTTGTCAGCTTTTTGGAAGTCCACATACTCATAGTTTGTTTTGATCTAGTTAAACATCCCCCTAAATATTTCTTATATTTGATTACTAAAGACATTGTTATATTCTCTTTGGACTGTTGGCTACAAAACGGCTATCTCACAATTTCAATCGAATATGTTTGGGGAAAAGAGGACATCAGGGAGGGGGACATTTTCTCTCCATCACGCTTGACTCTTAAAATGAAATTAGAACTATGCATTTCTAATCAAATGGCCTCCTCTAAAGTCCACAAGACCACCTCTTCATAAAAAGCTTAGGCTACGCCCCCCCGGGGCATAACTTACAACCCTTACCCCAGACTCTGAGTGATTGTGTCAACCCCAAAGGCTGTGTTATGAGATATTTGGACTTTTTTGAACAAATGGGTATCTCAAAATCTCAATCGGATACATTTAAGGAAAATATGACGTGGGGTTGGGGTCTAGCTGCCCTCCGATAAAATAAATTTGACTCTTAAAAATGGCTCTTCAACTTCCAATTTCCGGTCCAATGAGCCCCCACCGAAGTTTATACGACCACCGTTTCCATAAGAACTTTAAATACCCTCAGGGCGTACCTTACAGCCCTTGCCCTGAGGACTGTGAGGGGGTTATCATCCTCAAAGACATAATTTCTGGACTTTTAAACTACGTCAAACAAAATAACTATCTCAAAATTTTGAATGGAAGTGTTTTTGGAGGTCATGGGTGTGGGAGGGGATGGTTGCCCTCCAATCACTTTTGACTATTAAAGGGGGCACTAGCCCTTTCAATTACCTATTGACTTAGCCCTTTTCGAAGTTCTACGACAACAAATGGCCATCTTAAAATTTCTATCAGATGCGTTTCGGGAAAATACAACGTGTGTGTGTGTGTGGGGGGGGGGGGGTATCTGCCTTCTGATCACTTTGACTCTTAAAAAAAACGCTATAACTTCGGATTATCAATCCAATGAGCCCTCTTTTAAGTTTATACGATCACCATTTCTATAAAAACCTTATATACCCCCAGGGTGTAACTTACAACCCTTGCCCTGAGGTCTATATGGGGGGGGGGAGGGTTATTCTCAAATGTATAATTTCTGGACCTTTCAACTACACTGAACAAAATGGCATCTCAAAAATTATGATTGAATGTGTTTGGGGAAATGATGTGGATACAGGAGGGGGCTGGTTGACCTCCAATCACTTTTGACTGTTGAAAAGGCCGGTAGAACTTCTGATTACCAACCAACCAAGGCCTCTCTGAGGTTTATGCGACCACCCTTTCTATAAAAAAACCTATATCCCCCCACGGCATAGCTTACAACTCTTGCTGTGAGGGCTGTGTGTGTGTGTGGGGAGGGGGGGGGGTGTCATTCTCAAAGTCATAATTTCCAGACCTTTAAACTACGCTGAACAAATGGCTATCTCAAAATTTTGATTGGATGTGTTTAGGGAATTGATTGACGTAGGGAAGGGGGAGCTGGTTGCCCTCTATGAGCTCGTTTTGAAGTTCCTATGATATTTCTTTCTATAAGAAGTGCCCTGGTCTAAAAAAAAAAAAAACATTATATTGTGCCCACATCGCTCTTTACTTAGACAGCGCTATCACGCTACCTATGACATTTTGTCATGAAATTTCTATTATACAGCACTGGAAGTGCCGATTAGACCAGGTAAGCCCCCCCCCCTAAAATTCAGCCTATGGGCACCTATGCGTGGCTTGCATTCAAGCTGTATTTGAATCACCTTCATGATTTACGTTTCAAACAGTTCGTGGTAACGAATTGTAGGTAAGGAGTAACCCAGCTCAATAGTACCCGAAACTCTAAAAAACGGAATTTTTATAGCCACAGATGTATCAAAACAATCGGATGTGTATGCTGATTTCAAATATACAAGTTTCAAGAAGTTTAATCTTACACATCAAAGGTTACAAGCCTGAGAAAATTTGCTTGATTTTTGAAAAAAGGGGGAAACATCCCTTAAGTCATAGAATGTTAATGAAAATCACACCATCAGATTCAGAGTATCAGATAACCCTCCTGTAGAAGTTTCAAGCACCTATCTGAGAAAATGGGAAATTTGTATGTTCTGCCAGAAGAAAGATCACGGATGTGTGTTTTTTTCCAGGGATGATCGTATCGACCCAGTGGTCCTGGAATATCGTGAGAGGGATGATTCAAACGGAAACTAAAAGTTCTAGTGCCCTTTTTAAGTGACCAAGAAAATTAAAGGGCAACTAGACTTCCTCCCACGCCCCTTTTTTCTCAAAATTGTCTGATCAAAATTTTAAGATAGCCATTTTGTTTAGCATAGTTGAAAGGCCGAATACCTATGCAATTGGGGATATCATGGCCAAATCCCCCCACAGCCCCCGGGGAAAGGTCTCTAAGTTACAAAATGTGGTATTGTTTACGTATAGTATTTGTTATTGAAAAGTATGAATACATTTTTTTTGGGGGGGGGGGATTTCTGCAGGTGGTATTTTTCATAGGGGATAATTTTCCTTAGGGAAGTTTCCAGGGGGTGAATTTTTCAGGGGAAATTTTACACTGGGGGTATTTGACAAAATTCCTATACGAAATTCTTCTTATATCTTGCTTTCTCTTTGTCAACTCAATTTTACGCGTGGAGATGCTAAGGGTAATTGTCCGGGATACACTTCACCAGGATTGAATTGTCTAAAGAATAAATCCTTGGGAAGGAGGGATTTTTCCGTGGAGAAGTAGCCAGATTTCCTGGCATTATTTAAACGATCAGAAATTAAATAAAAAAAACAAGTTTTTTCAACTGAAAGTAAGGAGCAACATTAATACTTGAAACGAACAGGAATTATTACGTATATGAGAAGAATCACTCCTCCACAACACCTAGCTCTTTACGCTAAAGTTTCAATTCTGTCCGAATCGTTTAAGAACACTTTCTGAAATACTACTGTATGTTCGATTAATTAGAACAATAAGAAGCTTTTTATTTAAGTACACAACAAATTTTACCCTAAAGAGTGACGTGTTGTGGAGGAGTAACCCCCCTCATATACATAACAATTTCTGTTCGTATTAAGTTTTAATGTTGCTCCTTACTTTTCAGCTGAAAAAACGTGTTGTTTTTTTTTATTTAATTTATTAAAGCAACGTCAAATAACCACTTTCAAAGTCAATAATAGCTAGTATGGAAAACAGTTAGTATTGCCTATGCGGGTTTGAAAAATTCCAAAGCAGCTGGGGACAACACTCACGTGGGAGAGCGTAAGCATTGAAAATGGAATAAAAAGGGATTTCCAAGTCTTTCTCTTGAGGCAAATCCGACTTACTTTTTATTCCGAGTATTTTAAGTTTTAACTTCCGAGATATATCCCTTGATTTTTTGTGACTTGAAACTTCTTAAATGTTTTTTGCATCTTAATAATAGCAGTACCGGTATTTTAAAATTGACAAAATTTCCTTCCAGGTTTTAAAAACTAAATACATTTTTTTTTAACTTTAAGACATTTTTAACTTTAAAAAGTAAAGCGTTTATACATTAACCTTGAAAAAGTATTTTACTACTTTTTGAAAAGAAACTTTCCGTAACCAAGGCTTGTTTTCTTCATCGTAAAGTTTTTTTAAGAAAACTTTTGGGGGTCTAAAATTTAAAGTGTTTTATTTTTTTGTTCAAAAATAGACTATAACATTAAAAATATACAAAATCCTTTTCTAATACATATTTGAAATTCTTCATTTTCTTTCCGTTATTCGCCGTCCTTTGGTCTATACTGAACACAGTATATAAATAATACAGTATGATCGTTCCCTTTCTCACCAATTATAAAAACCTGGACCGAGGTGCGAGTGCTCCGGAGAACGTAAAAACATAAGCGACATTAGATCTTTTAACGGGTAGACAAGTCAAATTTCTCTTGAACTCGGAACTTGGCTTCAACGTTGTAACACTAAATTTTAAAGAATCTAATTTTAAATTAATTTATTCCAATACATATATGAAAATCGGTAATTAGAAGTGCAATGTTATTATTAGATGTTTTTAGGAATTACAAGTAGGTTTCGAAGTCTTGAGTTGGTTTCAAAGGCATTTTGAGAAAGTTTCTGCCAAAATACATGTTCCAGTGTAATTGGACTGCTGATTGCACATAAAATGAGAGGAGCTGTTTGTACGCGCCGATATATATATATATATATATATATATATATATATATATATATATATATATATATATATATATATATATATATATATATATATATATATATATATATATATATATATATATATATATATATATATATATATATATATATATATATATATATATACATATGTGTGTATATATATATATATATATATATATATATATATATATATATATATATATATATATATATATATATATATATATATATATATATATATATATATATATATATATATATATACATATAAAGATTTTCAAACAGAGGTGTTTATTCTTTAAGTTCAGGAAAGGTCTAAGAATTTTATAAAAAAAAAAACTTTCATACGAACCGAAAATAGCTCTTATCTCGGCTCTCCGCCAAAACAAGTAATTAGCCTTTTTCAAGTCAAACACGAACTACCATCTGATAAAATATATATCACGACGTGAAAATAACAAAATGAAAATGATAAACCATCACAGCTATTCCACCAATTATTAGAAGACAAACAAAGATCTTTAATCAAATTTCGAATGACATTTCTATGGCCCAAAAAAAGAGTATAAACGAGGAAAAATTAAATGAAAGTTAAAGAAATTAAAAGGAAAATAAAATAAAATGGAAATTAAAGGGAATATTTTTCCTTACCAATACAAAAACCAATATGAAAAAGTTTTGACGTTCCATGGCGCAATATTACTATCTAAAACCACAGACTGTTGTGCAACCTAATAGATAATCTGTGCTAAAACTGTTAGGTTGCCCCTTTGCGGTAAAATGTTTTGTGGCAAATTTTAAATACTCTCACCACTTCGTGGATCCCTCTCCACTATGAAATTTATTTCCTTGTTGCAGTATTGATCAGAAGTTAACACTATAAATTTCCTTATTTTGACAAATTTCATCAGACCCCCCCCCCCTGTTTAGAAATCCTACATAGGCCAATCACTTAAGTCCACTGTATATGAATAATAGATTAAGTCATAATTTGTATATAAATTAAATCATACCTGTGAGATGAGACAGTTGCAAACCACTTCGCCGGCTCACCAAGTTTCTTTCCGCTTTCGCAATTACGAATAATACAATTTCTAACCATTTTTCGGTGACTTACAAATACACACTTACCCGCTAATAAAAGAGTAAGTGGGAGGAGCTATTTGTACGCACCGAGAATGAAGCGCCAAAAATCATCAGCCTTGAACTTACTGTGTTATTATCTTTATACAATGATACTGAAATACCCTGGACGTAACTCCTTTCCTGCTTTCATATTCTTTTTCGTTTTCTTCAAAATCAAACCGAGTGGGTTTTTTTCGTGCTCCTGAAAAGACAATAAAAAATCAATAACATTTCTTTTTTTTTACCCCAAGATCCCTGCTTATCCTTAATTTAATTCATCACAACTTCACTATAATTTTTTTTTACTTTACTGCTTATCTATCTTACCTCTTACTAGGCATTCCATAGCTTTGTACCTATCTAATTCCTCAAATACAGAAAATTTTCTCTCCTGATGCATTTTATCTACCTTTTTCCTAAAAAGACTTTTTTTTAACAATTTCCCCATCAATACGATTCTCCATCCGTTAAATTAGGATATAACAATTTCAAATTCACATTTTAGCTACCCACGGCGGCAAAGGACTGCTCCCATTCATTAGGCCTGTAACATATAGACCTAACATTAAAATACAAATTTACAATGCATATACATTTTTGAACTTTAAAATGCTTTCACTTTTCTTAAAATATATTTCACTACATTTACATAAAAAAAAATAAAAAAACATAACACCGAATTTTTCTTTTTTTAATACATCACATTTCATCACATTCTACTCTCGATGGGCCTTGTGTTATTGGGTAACTACAACAAAACTTTGATAAATTTCCTAGAAATCAAACATTTCACAATCCAGGCAAATCGTATCCCCCTCAAAATATGAAATAAATTCCAGTAATTCAAATTAAATTTCAAACAGTCATCCAAAAAAAAAGAAAAAAAACTTCAAATCTAAACTCTGTAATCTAGAAACTCATGCAAAATCCTATGTTATTTCTATATTCCCTAAAATTATAATCAATCATTAGCCCCATACTTTCAAAATATTCAATAACATTTAAATCTTGAAGCTAACTATTATAATCTAAGAATTCTAATCAAACTCTAAAATCAAACAGTTTATTAAAATTTAAAGTGTTTATACATTAAAATTGAAGAAACTATCTTCTTCACTAAAAAAATCACTGTTTTGTAAATTTACATTTTCTGCATTGAAAAATACTGCAAAGAAACTTTATGGAGTATTATAAGCTAAAATATTTATTCATTTAATTCGAAGAAATTCTTTAACCTTACAAAAACCTGTAATGGCAAATTTCCCTTTGTAACAACAAAGTTTTGAAAAGAAGCTTTTTGGAATTTTAAAATATAAATGCTTGTATAAGCTTTGAAGAACTTTTCTTCTATATTAAAGATAAAGCTTTCTCTAACTCTATGTGTTAAGTACCTAAATATTTTGTAAAAAAAAAAAACTTTTCGGAGCATCAAACTGTACAGTATTTAATCATTAACTTTGAAAAAAAAGTTCTTTACCTTAAAAAAAAAAAAATTGGAACCTAATTGTTTTGTACTGTCCTTCTTTTACTGAACCAATTATAAAGTTTCTTCCATTTCTTTTTTTCTACTTAAACCAACGGACCAACGGACTACTTAAACCAACCCTTGAATAACCATAACTACAAAGACAGTATCAAAGCCAAATGTTCAAAAGGTCAATTTGACTATTTTCTTATCTTTTCTTTCTGTGTCCGTAATAATTTTTCTTAGAAGTTTTGAGTAATATTTGAAATGCGCATTCTTTTATTGAGGTTAATTTGTTTTTTCATTGAGACTGCCCATAGCCTCCATTTTAGCAGATCAGAACTAAACATAAACATTGGAGCTAGACTAAATGCCATTATTTGGAACCAAACCTATGGCCTTTTTTTCCACCTTCGAATCCACTTTTGATAGCTTTTGAAGCTTGACTTCCCTTGTGAAAGTGTCCCAAAAGTTTTTTCCATTTCTGTGTACAGTTTGAAACTGAATAAAAAAAAGCATTAAAGAATTATTTATTTTTTCTAATTTTGATTTCTCTATAAGTTCTTTAAACAGCTTTATGACAAAAAAACATTCGAAGAAATAGGCTAATTCAACCAATCAATTTGATATTATTTACTAGGTTAACTTTGAATAACCTGACTAAGTAAACATTAGCCTATTATAATGACAACAAGGGGGGAATTGATCTTGGGTAATAGGGCTTGGGAGCTAGGCTATTGATTTCAAAAGTAAAGTTTGTAGAAGCGGACCTAAACATGAGCTAAATATTATAAAAAAGACAACAGGGGAGTGGGATCTACTTCAAAGCAGTAGGCTAATTCAACCGATCAAGTTGACATCATTTGTTTGGTAAATCTGGAATAACCTGATCAAACATTATAATAATGAGAACAGGAACAGGTGGGAATTTATCTTAGGAAAGAGGGCTTGGGACCTAGGCTGTTCATTTCAAAGAAACAACAAACACCAAAAACATTTTTACCTGATTCATTCAGTGTATTTGCCACTTCCTTCCAAGCATTTTCTTTAACTGCCAGGTCCTTATATTTCTTACCTTTCATGTCATACAAAACAGGAAATGATTTAACACTTATTATTAAGTCTCCTCGTCCGTATTTATTTTCTCTTTCTTAATAATATTGTAATTGAAATAATAATAAAAGTGGGTAGAGTTAATATTTGAAGGAAAAATGCTCAGAATAAAAAAAACTAAATATGCTCTTCCTCAAAAGAAGCCTTGAAGGCCCTCATTTTTCTGTTCAGGAGTTAAAGTTGGGGGCTGCCGCCCCCGAGACCCCCGCTTTTGAAGATTCTTGTGTTAAGGCTTTTAAAGGTTTTAAGATTTTCGTTTTTTGACAAAAAAAAACTTCTGGGAAAGAGCTGGAATTTTCGGAAGCTTGCAGTCGGTCTTGTCAGGTTAAGAGAACTATTTTGATCTAATTTAATAATGAAATACTATGCTTTTAGGAATTTCAAAAATTAACATGGGCTCTTATAGGAAAACGAGGTTTTTCGTAAATGTAAATTTGGGGGATAATTTTTCCTCCTTTCCTCCATAAGTTATGTTCCTCCTTTCGCTTGTCCTTCACAATCCATATATACTCTTTCTCTCTCTCGCTCTCTCTCTCTCTCTCTCTCTCTCTCTCTCTCTCTCTCTCTCTCTCTCTCTCTCTCTCTCTCTCTCTCTCTCTCTCTCTCTCTCTCTCTCTCTCTCTCTCTCTCTCTCTCTCTTTCTCACTTTGATAAGAAACAATGCTTGAATTTTTGTTTTTCCAACATCCCTGTTTATTAGAAACTAAGAATGAAAATGCGGCATTGTGACCATAGTCCTACCGATTTAACTCGAATCAATGAAATAAATAGTTCTGAAGGGTTGTCTGCAGTTTTACTTTTTTTTTTTTTTTTACCTAAATAGTAATCATGGTCGTCAGAATCAGTCTGTAAAACCTATGGATTCAAGTAGATCCTAACATTTCAAGTAGGGACGGCTATGCTTCTGATAATATATGTTCTGTTATTTTCCAAAAAAAATATAAAAGGAAATAGTTGCTCAAAGTTTGGACAGTCTATTGATTAATGTGCTTTATGTTTCCAGGCGAAATTAGGGTTTTACTTTTCCCTCTTTAGATTCTTTTAAAGGTATTTTCAGAATGTTGACTTAGAAGAAAAAAAAAACAAGGAAAAGAAGCTTTTAAGAGGTATATGGGATAGATTAGATAAACAAAGATTTTCTTTTACAGTTATTTGTTTTTTTTTTGTGTGTGTGTAAAAACTGTTTCTGAATGCGATATTTAAAGAAAACAGTTTTAAAGGCTAAAATTGTGATATGAGCGGTCTAAAATAAATTGTGTAGTCTACCTGTTTCTCCACGTGCTTCGAATTTCCGCCAAAGTTTGTATAAAAGGGTTTGTTAGCGTATTGATTTCAAATTCGAAGTAAACATTGCAATATAGAAGTAAACATGGGAAATAACCTACATATTAAATAAATTGTTTTCATGAAGTCAGTAATTACAAATATGCGGCTGAATTTGCAATTGGAGTACCTTAAAATAGAACACATTGTTCAACACACATTTACTGCTGCTATTAATCGTACTACAATCATTCACACCATAAATATTTCCCATCACCGTTTCCCTCTACGATTTCTCTCCACCGTTTCACTCTTGATAGTATTAATCCTATCTTACGACTGATCTTGTCACGGGAACTGATAGCGGTGCTATACTCACATTCGTGCTTTAAAGAATGTACTTTTAACAGTCTTTAGCAGATGATATAGAAGCCACCCTCATGGGGCATGAATCCTGAAAATGTTGGAGGGGGAGGTGAATGTATTTTTCGAAATATACGAAAGGGGGCAACTTTAAAGTTTTATCCATTCTATTCAACGCAAATACTAGAAGTGTATTATAAAAAAAAGATATTTTTCAAAGTCTATGGGGAGTTGGGCAAAAATTTCTTTATGTACAGTGTCCCCTCCCTCCTATTTGATGTATCTTGCCACCTGATCTGTATTTGTCAATGATACAATAATACAATCCCAACATGAGAGTTGTCAATGATTTATACTATAAAAGAAAAACATAGTAGAAGAGATAGAAGTCACCCAATCATATAAATTACTTTTAAGATTACATGATTAGTTGAAGCTAGTGGAGTCAGTACTTCGGCTTCTATTGATTTTGGGGTAGATCTGCCAAATTCCCAATTCATATCCCGATAAAAAGAATATACCGAAAAATTGCCCAGATTTCATAAATTGATTGAAAAGAAAATTGGAAACACTGAGTGAAATAAAAGTCAGCAGTGACAATGAAATATTATAGACATTCAAGTTTTGTTAAGAAACCTTCATTCCAATTCATTCCTCAATTTCTAGATTTTTATTTTTTTTCAACAAGAAAATTTTTTCAAAGGGAACTAAAGAACTACACCAAAGATGATCGGAATTAAAGTAAAATAATTTTTCAATTGTTAATTTTTCAAGCGTTAATTTTTCAAATACCAAAATTCACCGTCAATAATCAAGAGCGGATCTAGAACAAAGTGTTGAGAGAGTCACATTGTGACAAAGGCTCCAATAAGCAAAATCTTGGGGAAGCCAATGTGATAAGGGTGCCAATAACTTACCAAATTGACAACTTTATTCTGAAAAAAAATAAAAAAAGAAAAACAGGGAAAGAAAGTACCAGAAAAAAACTTGGGGAGCCTGGGGCCTCCTGGCCCCCTAGATCTGCCAGTACAATAAATAAATGAAACCGAAAACAAGCAGAAATAACAATGAATAACCAAGTCAAACTACAAAAGTGCAGAAACTACCATACAAAGGAATAGGGCTAATACCCCCTGTGCCTATTAAAGACCAGAGCATAATTTGCGCTTTACTAAAAAAGTGGAGAAACTTCAATCTTTATTTCGATCTATGCCTTTTTATTAAGGCTATGTCTTATGTACGTCTTATGAAAACTACACGAAACCTTTTAATTTCTTAGGAGGAGCACATAAAAGTAATTATTTCCTTGCTTGAAAAGCACGGTCGTGATCCAAAAGTTCTAGATGTCTTATGTTCTCTCTGTGTTGGCAATGGTGTCGCTGTGCGAAGTTCCCAAAATAATATAGCCGATTATCTGCTTCCGGGAAGAAATCTTTTGCTCCAGACACAAGTAATTGACCATGTTAGCAGGTGAGTAGCATTCAACTATTGTTTGATTAATGCTAATTTTTTTCTAATAATTTCTGGATGAAAAAAATGGCTTCACTTTTGTTTTACATTTTTGTTTTCATAAAAATAAATTAAAATCCAATTTTCAAATAATACTATCAAGATAGCTTCACTTCGAACTTGTCTAAAAATTAATCATACGAAAAAAAAGCAACAATCCTAAAATGCTTTACGTGTTTCAAAAAGCGTCCTTAATCGGTTCACGTTTACTGTACCAAAACTCCTACATTATTTTGTGTTTTTAATAAAGCGCAGTTTTATATAATCATACAAACATAGGGAAATATTATCATTTGATTTATTTGTACTAGTTTTATCCATATATTCTACATAGACTGTGAAGCAATAATTTTTGTTCGTTTTAAGTTTCAACTTCGCCCTTTACTTTCCTCAGTAAAACTTCATTTTTTTAAATTAATAGTCTATAAAAACTGTGTCATGTCACTGTTCTTTGCTTTTTTCTTTTTCTTTTTGTTTATTGCTCAGCTCACTGCAAAAAAAACAACTTATTCTTGGTTAGATATGAGCAACAACCTCGGATCAAAAATGGTTAATTCATATTTATAACTTGATTAATTTATAAGGTTACTTGAAACATATCTTTAAAAACCACAGTTGTTACTCGACTGCTGACCAATAGTATTTTGTCTTCTTGGGTAGGATGGAAATTAAAATATAAAAAATACTTTTATAAATTTTGCTAATTTGTGTATACTTTCCCAGGATTGTAATTGGTTTTCATTATTATCGGTGATGTGGACCAAAGGATAAATTCACAGTTTTTTTAGGAAGGTGGGCAAAGTTGAAGCTCTAAACAGGGTTGGAAGGATGACAAATATTTGCTAGCAATATTGCATCAAGTGATTTGACGTTGCAACCAAGTTGTTTCAGCAGTAGTTGCAGTGCCCTAAGTTCTTAAAGGAACTTTTTCTTACCATACATTCTTCGTTTTTTTTTTTGGTTGACTCTTCCTTAAGCTGGCTTGTTTGGATGACGACATAAGTAAAAGAAGACGTTATAAGGGATTGGTATTAGAGAGTTCATTATTAAAGAACTGAAATCAAAACAACTAATTTCCTTGCATTTTAATTTTTTTCGATGATCTGTGCTTTCCTTTAAAAAATAAACTAATGTTTTTGATTCAATTCTTTTTTGTTTTGAATATCATATTCAAAGTTATCCTAACAATGGAGGGACTACCATGCTCTGCTGTATATACTTCAATTCAGTCTCTTTACCAGTCTTTTAAAATCAACATTCCCCTTAAAAATTACCCTTTCCACAATACGAGGGGAGTTTTCACTCCTCAGTACTCATTATTGCACTCCTCAGTATTGCACGCTTGGTCAAAATATAATTCTTCCATTGGGCAAGACTAGGGGAGGTAGTCTCCTCCGTAATATTTATTTCTATGACCTCTGATGGTTATTTTGAAAACTCGGGTTTCTGAGAATACGTTTTGAGGCTTCGAATAACCCCGCTCACGATGAGAAAGATCTATTAGCCTCCCCGTTAAGGTTGGTCTGCAAGTGTACAATGCTGCATAATCGCTAGTATTGTTGTGTAAACTCTCAATCATAGCGATTGGTTTTGTGTGAAGTGTATAAACGCTTAGGGAAGAATGTATCCCCATACAGCAGTATGGTAACTGAAAATTAAAGGTTAGGTAAAGATCTTATCAATATTTCGAAAGGGATTGGAAGTATCTGAACTTCCGCTCGATGTTATTCTGGCTCTTTTTGGCCCAAAGTTATTGTTTCACGTCAGAAAATGCCAGAAATAGGCACTTCCCATTGGCATGGTTTCGTTTGTCGCTTAAAAAACATTCGAACTTTTATTATTCGTTCAAACGAGCCGTCTCACGATTGTAAGACAGCCATTAATAAACTGTCAGTCTTGATGAAAAATAAAGTAATAGAAAAAAAACCGTAATCATTTACAGCCTTCCTTAGACTTACGTGAAATTTTGGATTTTGCATATAGGGCCTTAAGATCTCTTCACTAGGGTCTCGTTTGACTATAAGATTTCCGTCATGATTCTCCCACCCTTTATTTGTTTAAGAGCGTTTTACTCCTCTTTTTAAGCTTAAACTAAAATTGTTGATAATTAACTTATATTTTAATGAACCTCACATATTTCACGATATAAACCAATTTGTCTTCATATTAGTTTTGCCTACACATGTGTTGTTCTTATAGTTCTGCCTTTAGAAGTTAGCACTATAGACGACTATGGTTTAAAAACGTCTTCAGATTTGTGTGTGATGTTCTTTCTAGACCATAATTAGCATTTGGGGATTCTATCCTGCCAGCTAGTTATGACGGTCAGTTTTTCTAACCAATTGAAGTGAAGGAAAAACCTATAAGAATTAACTATCGGATTAGCCCCGCTCCTCCCCCCTTTATAGCATTAGCTTTGTTTGGCCTTAATTTTTCTATCAACATATCCCGAATATTCTATCTGTTTAAAAAAAACAAAACAATTATAATGAAGAGAACATGCAATTGTTTAGGTCATCAAACCCTGAATCATCGACCAGATATGAATCAAAGATATAACTTACTTTGATTTGTCAATTGGTTATATGAAATGAACGAGGCTCTTCAAGTGCCACCAGTTCGTTACAGTCATCATTGGGGGAATACAAAGACAATAATGTCGCCAAACATGATTCCGTAGTGAAACAGTAATTTTTTACGAATCGATTGTGTAGGTGCAGCGGAAATATATATGTTTGCTCTTAGGTTGGTTTGAATTTTATTTTGTATCGACTCAAATTTTGATAAGAGCTTTGAACTTGATATTAAATATAAAAGTGCAAAAGATTCAACTTCATTTTCGAATGTCAATATTCATATTTCGCTTTTTTGTAGGATAACTTTCACTATTCTTTATTAAGTAACTAGTGTCAAGACACTAAGTGTTAGATGAACATAAGAAATATTGATTAAATTCGGTTCCTCCATAATTTGTTGAAAAAAACTAAGAAATAGAATTGAGTAATTAAAAGGTAAATTATTATTCATCATTTTTGTGCAAAAATAGGAATTTGTACTGTAAAAACAAAAATTACTAACCTTCCTTTGATGCTATATATATATATATATATATATATATATATATATATATATATATATATATATATATATATATATATATATATATATATATATATATATATATATATTCTCTGTATCAGCATCCTATTTTTGCACTACGGATATACTCAAATTTTTGCAGTGTTCGTCCAAACATCTTTGTTGGCCGTGTTGAAAATTCCGCTGTCTATCAAAAGTGGTATTTCGAATTGACAGTTGATCACATTGAAACAGCAACTGACCTCCATCCTCACTTAAGAGTCGGATGGGCCAACACTTATGGGTAAGCGACAACTTTTCTTTTATAGATAGATGAAGCGGGAAATACAGTTTCAGAGAAGGAGGAATAGAGAGAGAGAGAGAGGGGGGGGTGGAGAGAGAGAGAGATAGATCACCTCATAGTCTATGAGATAGAAAAGTAAGCTATTGTTCCAGTTACTGCTCGTTTCAACCGCATGCAAAAAAAAATTCACCGACAACCAACGAACCCCGTTGTCATTGACGCACATTAGGTGCGTAAATATATTCTTATCTGGCTAAGAGCACCTACAAAGGAATATAGGCAATTTTCTAAAAAAAAACACGTTGACAGTTCAAAATTTTGTAATATTCTGAAAACTCACTATTCTCTATTATGTCAATAGTGTCAAAACACTGAGTGTTAGATATTACAGCGTTTTGTTTATAGTGTTTAGATTTTATACTGTTTATATATATGCTGTTATATATACTGTTTTATATTGTTTATGTTATATATTTATACTGATTTTATAAGGATTTTATACACTAAGAAGGTAAACTTTATAACCAAAAGTTTTTTTTTTCTCAAACCTTAATCTTCCCTCAGGAGAAATGTTATGAGGCTTATCAGAGTAAAAGTTTTTTTCAAGTAGCCACTGCTTGCAGACCACAAGGCAGAAGCGAATGAGCAGTAGAAAAAAAAAATGAAAATCCTCCGTTTTGAAATTATAAGTCCATATAGATAAACTTAAAAAGTCAAAATTTTATGAATGTGAAATATTCGAGTGAGTGTTTTCTTTTTTTCTGCCTAATAGCTATAGACCATAGGCTTGTCGTTTATGTCGGGATTTCTTTCTTTGTCCAGTCATTTGTTCAAAATTGGGTGCTGAACCAAAAAATAAAGAGTCAAGTTTTTTTGTTTTTTTTATTTTTATTGAAGCATTAGATTATCATCAGACTTAATAAACTTGTCTAATTAGATAAGTTGTTATGATTCTTTTAATTTTCAAAATTATAGAAATCAGCCGCATCATCAGTGATTCGGCAAAGCAAATGAAGGTAGTTCGAAAATTGAAAACCATCGTTTCATAACACTCTTCCCAGTTTTGGTAAAGTACATGATAACACCTGTAAAACGGAGGCTGTGTTGTAAAATTGAAAGAAGAAAATTATTCAAATTTCGAATGTGAATTGAGGATGAATAAAAGCACCATTGACAATCTGGTAGGTAGTCAACTTAATGTAACTTGGTTCAGAAAAACTTATCATGATTGCAGTTTTCAAATGTTGACAGTGCATTTGATTCCTTGATATACAGAGACATTTTCAAATATGTGAAGACCGTAAAATCCGTGTCAAAGCAGGCAACAGTATTTCTACTTATATATTGAAAGGTAAAATGGGTCCTCACATGGAAGAGGTTTGTGTCCTTCCTTTTGGGATGTTGCAGTATTATGTAGCACTTGATGATGGGACATCTAGAGCACGTATTTTTGTCGATGATCAAGCTTTTCAGGCCATGGGAAGAAGCGTCAACGCAGTCCCAAAATGTATCAAAGCCATGTTGCAACAGCTGGAGCTTTTGATAGATTGGATCGATATCAAGTTCTTTTCACATAAAACCAAAACTATGCTCATCACCAGTAAAAATTTCAGCATTTCTCACATATTTGAGAGAGAGAGAGATTTGTTCTAAGCAAACAAACAATTTAACATCAGTTTAGCGGCCACCCCAAGAAGTAAAAACTTGTCCAAGGGGGTGGCAAAAATACGCTAAACTAACAAAACAATAAAAAAAAAAAACAACCTATCCATATCACAGTCCCCAAACAGCACCACAAACCTTATACCTTAACATTTTCATTAAATCATAATCATCACCCCCAGGAGCCACATATAATTACCAATATCTTAAAAAAAAAACACACTAAAATTCATACTTACTAAAAAGCATCCCTTTAATTACTATTTTAACGAAGAAATATCACCTATATTTTTTATATTTTGATCAAGCTGGATCCAACTTCTGATCCCCCTATGAAGCAAAGAAAACATCAATTAGGCCGAAACAACCAGCAGAATATTAATCTCTACAGATGACCTAGTATCATTATCATGGATGGAAGATCTAAGGTTTGCTAAGCTATCAAAATACAGGAGATTTATACCCTTTTAAATCCTAAAAATGAACAGAAGTGTATACAACTAACATCTAACAGCCGATCTAACATCAGAACAGCGTTGTTTTGTAGAACTCGTACTGGCTGAACAATAGAAGGAAATGTTCCAAGCCAAACGCTACGACAATACAATATATATGGATGGATAAGGGAAAAATAAAGAAGACGCATAACAAAAGGATGAAAAATGCTCAAGTTTTCTCATTATACCCAGGTTACAAGACACAGTTTTACAAACATACTGTACATGGTGCTTGAATGATAAAACTTCATCAATATAACCCCCCAGGTACTTATAAGAACACACCCGCTTTAAAGTTCCATACTGTGTTACAATATCCTGCATCCATGGATAAAAATCTGGTGAATGGGAAAAATTAACAAAATTAGTCTTACACAGATTAATCTTTAATCTATTTACCCTCAACCAGGAATTTAACCTTTCAACAGTATCTTTCATCGATGTCTGAAGTATTTCTTCTGTCTTCGCGGTACTAACAGCAACTGTGTCATCAGCAAATAATGATACCGTCTCATTCCGGGTATTTTTAGCCATATCACTAACATTAAAACAACAACTTGGGATACAATTAGGCACATCATTAATGAACAATAAAAAAAGAATCAGACCGAGAACTGACCCTTGTGGGACACCATAAACCACTGGGCGGCGTCCTGATTGTATACAAGTCACCTCTACAAACTGGTACCGGTTACTAAGGAAACTCCGTATAAGGTCAAGAGCTTTACCTCGGATCCCATAGGCCTCGCATTTTTCCAGGAGTAGGCCATGGTCAACTGTGTCAAAAACCTTCTGTAGGTCTAGAAACACTGCACCAACCTTAAATCCTTCATCTAATGCTATGTTAATGATACTAGTCAAAAATATCAATGCATCCTCTATTGACACTAGAGAGTGGGAAAATTGACCATGTAAATCAATGTAAGCTTCTAAGCTTTATTATTTATAGAAATTTCGATTAAAGTCCTCACATAGAACACAAGAAGCATAAATCAGAAGACTAAATGTAATGAAATCCTTAACAAAAACTATTTGGCAACTAGAAGAATTCGTTGAACAAGAAGAAGTATAACCGCATGGCAACTCATGAAGAAATGTTGTGACAGCAGATAAATACGTTCAGTAAAATCAAGAATTGGAAAATCGAGTCTCTTCTTCACTGTTATAAGTCATAACAAATGGAATGAAGTAAACGTTCCGAAAGGGCTATTCAGGTGTTCTCAATTTGATCACAGCTTATAACTGATATGCTAAAGTCCACACTCCCAGCAAATTAACTCTTTGGGAGCATTATCAGTTTGAATCTGTAAAAAATAAAGGTGAAATATCCTGGCACAATAATGCAAAAAGTTTCAAGTTACATGTGGCCATCTTCTCTTGTGATTTTATACATTTTATACAGATGGATTAAAAACTGGACATGGGACGCCAGTTGCTCTCAGTGTAATCTTAAATCTAAAAACCACAAGCGAATTTAAGTTACCAGCCAAAATACTGAAATTTAATACGCAAGTCGTTAATATTAAGAAGACTTCAGGATATTCAGGCGCCAATCTTGTAAACTATTTCGGCATAGTTATATGCCCTGACTGAAAAGTGTCTGTTGATGTCATGAAATATATAAATAGAGCTAAGATGTCAATGAGAAAAGTAATTGCCTGTTATTCGAGGTTTATATTTGTTAGTGGTAACTGTAAAATAATTATAAAAATGGGCACCAGCCTCTGCAGGGATTGATAGCAATGCAAGGGATAGATCTGTAAATCAGGAAACAGAGAAGACTAAACATTTTGCTGGATACGATTCTTCCAACAATGTGAAGCTTTAGCGAAGGTTTTATCCTTTATGGTATACCAGAGAAATAGATTAAAGTAATTGGGGCTATGTACAAGAACAACATTGCCGCGGTTAAGGTAGGGAATGTGGTTAGTAGCTGGTCTCGTATTAAATCAGGATTTAAGCAGGTATGTATTTTATTCCAATTTTAAAGGATTATTTTGATGGACTTTTTCTTAAGGAGCACAGCAAAGGCAATGGTAGAACACAGAATCAAAAGGGAAAGTAAAACTTTCCTGGACTTGTATTACGCTAATGATTTAAGTTTCCTAGAGGAAAGTGTTAGGAAAATGAATGAAATTCAAGAGGTTTTGCGAGTTCAGGATGCAAGAATAGGTTTGAAAATTAATGTTGAGAAGACTAAGTCACTAAGGTCAGGATTAAGTGAAGATGAAAAGTTGACGTTGGGTAACGAAAAGATTTGTAAAGTGAACAGCTTCACTTACCTAGGTAATAATATTAATAAAGACAGTGGGAGCAGTGGAGATGATAATAGTAGAGTAGTCCAGGCCTAGGTGGTTTTTCCCCAGTTTAAAAAAGTTTGGAAGGATAGGAAGATAAGTATATAAACCAAAATTAAAATATTGGAAGCTACAGTGATGACAGTGGTCAAGCATGGCTCTGAAGCATGGGCACTCCGGAAAACGGAGAAAGATTTGCTATATGTTTTCCTGAGAAATTGCATACGGATTGTTTTGGGTATCCGACTGACTGACCGTATCTCAAACAATAGGCCGCAAAAAAAGTGCGGTTCAATCTCAATTTCAATCTCAATCTCAGTGCGGTTCTAGGGCTGTGATAAAAAAAAAAGTTTGAAATGGCAAGTAGTCCTCGAAGCCGCGCCACGCCGACATGACGGTGGCGAATGTGTGATTTCGTATCGGCGCGCCGAAATTTTTTGGCGGCGCGCCACCGATTTTAGACCGGCGGCGCGCCATGGCACGCCGATTTTTCTAATTAAAAATAATAATAAAAATTCCACTTCACCAAGCACGTTCAACCTCAATTTTAGTAAGGATTTTTAAATGGTTGGCTAAAAAGATACAAGAACAATATGACAAAACAGGAATTTGTTGGGCCGTGCAGAAAGTGTTTATGTTCACCGTCGATCAGACCAAGTAGAATTCTCATTTTTAGCCACTAGACCCAGGGAAACCTATGTTGTGCTTATGTTTAACATCGCATTGTTCCTATAAAATCCCGTGTTTAGTCATTTCCTTCTTGTTAATGATCTGGGCTAATGTGTATATAAGTTTGAAGTTCAAACATCTCCTGTTCATCAAATACATACGAAAAGGAAGTGAAAAAAAATAACAACATCGAAAAAACAACATCAGATACCATGGCTTAACAACACGAACAATTTTAAATCAGCGGTTACATCACTTCAGTTACAATTGATGTAACAAAAGTTAGTTTGTTCACTCTGCCTGGAGCCATTGATCTTTTTGCAGTCACTATCAGTCCTGTCGTGCTAAAAAGCCGTTTAGCTGGGGCACTTGTGGCCGATACAGCCAGAACTTGACGAGCGTAAACTGCCACCCGCGGGATCTGATACTAGCATTGGACCTTGGGGTCCCACAGAATGCCGCAAATGGACTTCTTCTTTGTATTTGCTGAAATAAGTTGTTTTTATAACGGAGAACAAACCTGTGCATCTTTACCATAGGGCTCCTGTGCCCTACACTACAGGAGGAACTAAACTGCACCTTTACCCTCTTCTCTTATGAACACGGAATAACCCTCCAAAATTTTTTTCTGAAAGAAGTGGTCAAGTTATAACGTTTCAAGTCAAAGTTTAAGGCTACTTCAACTTCAGTGCGCTCTGCTAACTGTGCAAAAAACAATATAATTCATTTCTATAGATATATTTAGACCCCGGTGCCCCGCCGACGGATCGACCGAACGCCGCCGACGAGAGGCCCAGTCGAACACCACCGAAGTGTCGTAACGCCGCCGGCGCGCCGTTGCTGGCAGAGATGGCGGCGTTCGGTTGACTTCAAATTAATTTTGCAGAAATTGTTTATTAGGTCAACCGCAAAGTCGGAGCTTTTCCTTCTCGTGTGGTTTAGTATTTCAATTTTCCTGATTAGAAATCGAGCAGGGCTTGCACTATCCCCATATTTTTGGATATTTCCCCGAATTGGGTTCCCCGAATCCCCGAAAATCACTCAATCGCGGTGCCATTCCTAGCGATTTATCACCAGTGACTTTCCCTGCCAAATATTACTTTGCATACCATAATTCTTCACTTCTCTCGTTCATTAGTTTTCGCCTCTCTTTTTACTTGGCATAAAAACCAGACAGATACAATATACAATTGCACATATTGCAATATACACAGTTCTTCACACGATGAAAAAAAAGTATCGTCTTTATGAAATGAGTTTCAATCATTTCGAATGCAGTTTACCAATCGCCATTTCTTACATCATTCGTGGTCAATAATTTTATTTTCAAGTTGAATAGAATTATAGAAGGCATTCACTACTATACAGCCTCAGCCTGTTTGATGTATTTTGTATGCTCTTTCATAATTCAATAGTTGCTTCTGTTGTAAATTGCATCTTGAGCCCTTACAGGGGCCCCAAAGGTATTTTATATGAATTATGAAAAAGCATAAAAAAACATCAAATGAAGTTTTCACTTTCATCCTAGCTAAATTATATGGCCCACTGCAAATTTACCATGAACATTAACCCCCCCCCCCCCTATCCCCCTAATGTGCAAATATACCGTGAATTGGAATATACCCTGAATTGTCAATGGCAAAGTTTCAAATCGCAACATTCAGCGCTATTTTTGTCAATAGTATTTGAAAAACTTGAAATGGCAGGAAAACGGTTTGAATTGAAAATCAAATAGGTGTGTGTGGTCACAAAAACGAAATACGTTTGGGGCCCCTTTAAGGTTTCAAGATGCAACTTACAAAAGAAGCAATTATTGAATTATGAAAGAACATCAAATGATGTTTCACTTTCATCCTAGCTAAATTATAGGGCCACCTAGAAATTTACCTTTTACCAGTTTTGCAACAGACCAATCAATTAAAAGAACACTAAACAAATATACTATTGGGGATACATTTGTTTCCTTCAGGGGGATTGGGGGGGGGGGGGTACAATGTCGGGGTAATGCCATAATGTTGAAGAGGAGCATAAAATAGGGAATTTAATGGTAAATGTTTCATATTATGTTTGCTTTGTATATATCCTAGGGGTAGAGCTATACAGAGGGAGGGGGCTGCTGATTCAATGCAGACTGCATAAAATTAGCAATCTAAGAATGTCTCACTTTTTGTCCTAGCATTTGTCCTTCTGGAGAGCTGCTATTCTTAACCTTTGCCAAATAAAAAAGTGGTAAAGTTCTATCATATCATTGAGTTAGGAAAAAAGTGAATACACCACTCGATGCCTTTCTTATGCTGATTACAAATATAATAATCATGGTAAAATTCTACTTTAGCTACTTTTGACTATCTTGGAAAGGGGTTAGGTTAAGAAAATGAAACTTTCAGGGATGGGTCTACAGGCTAAAGTATGTCCTGGGAAGATATTTTGAAGTATCCACCTCCACCTTGTCTCCCTCTAGAGGGTCCTTACCGTTGATGACCTTTAAAAATATGTGAGTTATAGAAGTGAAACCTTGCAAAATAGATCTTCTGCTTAAATGAAGTACAATAAAACTGTTTTCAGATTCATAACTTTGCTCAATCCCAATTTATAAGGTTTTAAAGATATGCAAATACATTTCCTGAATTTTGGAAATAAACTATTTATATGTCTTAAAATTCTGCTCAAATAACTGAAATTGCATTTTCAGAACTAAAGAAAGAGAAAAAGAAACTGATAACTGAAAATTAAGGTAAAATGTGGTTTTGTCAAAATTTCAATGGGTATAGTCCTGTCATGTAGGCAAATTTCATGACCCTCTAGAGGAAGAAGGAGTGGAGGTAGGTACTTCAAAATAACCTCCTGGGACATACTTTAGCCTGTAGACCCATCCCTGAAAGTCTCATTTTCCTAACCTAACCCCTTCCCAAGATAGCCAAAAGTAGCTAAAGTAGAATTTTACCATAATCATTTCTATCAGAAATGAAATTCAGCCCCCACCCCTATATATGCCAATTCAGGGTTAGGTTAGGTATATATAGGGGGGGTTGAAATTCATTTCCGATAGAAGTGATTATTATATTCATACTCAGCATAAAAAAAGCATCAAATAGTGTATTCATGGTATAGTTCTACCAAATCATATTATTGAGTTAGGACTAAAGTGAATGCACAATTTGATGCCTTTTTTTATGCTGATTACAAATATAATAATCATTTCTATCAGAAATGAATTTCAGCCCCTCCCCCTTATATATGCCAATTCAGGATTAGGTTAGGGGTAAAGTTCTACCAAATCATATTATTGAGTTAGGACAAAAGTGAATACACCATTCAATGCCTTTTTTTTATTGTGATTACAAATATAATAATCATTTCTATTGGAAATGAATTTCAGCCACCCCCCTATATATGCCAATTCAAGGTTAGGTTAGGTATATATAGGGGGGGGGGCTGAAATTCATTTCTGTTAGAAATGATTATTATATTTGTAATCAGCAAAAAAAAGGCATCAAATGGTGTATTCACTTTTGTCCTAACTCAATAATATGATTTGGTAGAACTTTACCATATTCACTTTATTCCTAACTCAATAATATGATTTGGTAGAACTCTACCAAAAAAGTTACATAGATAGGTTACAGTGATGCCTATTCATGAAAATATTGGGGAGAGAGAATCTATTTTTCAAAATCTAGTGGGGGGGGGGGATAATTTTACAGTTTCTTCAATGGAAATACCAAAGAAAGGCATTTTGTATAAAACAAAAAAGAAGACGTTTTTCAAAACTTACTTGTTTCTTCAAAAAAGGTCTGAAGTGTGTGAATTTTGGAAATAATGCAAAATTGTCTTTACAAAATCACTTTAAAAAAAAAATAGAGAAAAGGATTTTGACTTGATTTAGGTCGCATAATATAGGGCTATTTTTTCACTCATCAATCTGCCAAGATCTTACATCTTTTGTCATTTTTATGCAAATTTCTTTCATCATTCTGCTCTGATCAGTGGTCTGAGAACAATGTTGAGTGTATCATCAAAGTTCTATCATCTCTAATGATGAGAGAACTTTGATGATATACTCATCATTTCTATATGGCAGAAAGATGGTGTCTTTCTTGCTTTTTGCTAAAATCAGTGAGCTGTATGATCTTAGAACAAAGATGAGTTGAAAAAATGGTAATCTTTGCAGCAGGGGCATTGTTGGGGGGTGGCATTTTCCCCCCCCCATAATGTGGAGAAAAAAATATTATACATCCCCTGCCCTTTGACTATCCAGATATGGAACCCTCTTGCCCCCCCCCCCCCAATAAAAATGCTGGAGAATTGCCCCTGCTTTGCAGAAAGATAAAATATCTCAGATGTAAGATCTTAGTGCTAAAAAATGGCCCTTATATTTACAGAGAGTAGGCTACTTCACCAAAACTTACTTGTTGATGAGCAACTAAAGTTCCATGAGGATTGGTAACAAGCAGTGTTGAAATCTAACTCAAGTCTAGGCCTGTTGAAACATGCTATCACCAGCCACTCCTATACTGTCTTCCTGAGACTTTACTAGGCTATTGTTAGCCTGTTCTTGGATTTTGTAATCTTTCTGACCCCCCCCCCCCTCCCCGCCTACAAGCATGACACCAGAATAACTGAAGGAGTCCAAAGACATACCCCCAAATGCATCACAGGTGTACAAGATATGCCATATGATAAGATACTGTAGCACCTAAAACTACCAGCACTGGTCTTCAGACATCACAGATGTGATATGATGCTGGCCTACAAATATAATAGTAAACCAAACAACACCCTCCTCAAAAAACATACAGGTCAATATAACACTAGAGGACACTCCTAGAAGCTAGCAAAGCAAAGAGTTAACACCAGAATGCACTAAAACCTTTTTACCAAGCATATTTCCAACAACTGGAACAACCTTCAAGACAAAACCATGATTGCACCCACTAGTGCCTCCTTTAAGTCAAGACTTGACAAAATAGAACAAAAAGCCATGGAAATATAAGTGGGACAGTCCATCCCTCTCAGCTGCCAACTAATACAACATCACTGGGTCCATAACACAGTGACATTCCAAATTGCCATAATTGACATGGAGCAGAACAAACCTAGCATGGACCTTATTTTGCTCCAAAGTGCTAATGAAGGTAATTAAGGCAAAAGAATAAGTTTTTCTAAGTTATAAAGGCTTCAGTCTTTGGCTTTCTACTTACTTGGATTTGACTAAATGTCAAATGTGCACAGCCTGAAAAGAATTTTTTTTTTGTATCACCTTAAATCTTACTTGCCTGACTGTGTGCCATGGCTTGCTGTATTATTCTTTTCCAACATTTTGTTTGAAAGTATTTCCTTAAATCGCAGCTTGGAGCGAAATTAAGGATTTTCATCCTTGTAATGCTCTGTTATGACTTCAATGGGTTGTTTGCTAAATTTTGGATGACGGACTCAGCAGCTTCCCAGTTATACAGGAACTCTTTCTGTAGCCATTCTTTGTCTAGATTTTTCTTGAATGCACCTGTTGAATCAGCAGCCACTGTATTTTCAGAGAGTAGATTCAACAAGCTTGTTACGTGTTGGCTGAAAAAATGGCTTCTTTCTCGGACTAAGGAGCATTGCTTGAAAATCTTTTTGGAATAACCTTTAGTCACAGAATGTTCTGGGGGAGGGGTAAGGAGACAAGAGAGAACATTTTTGGAAATAATTTTGTGGGTCATTATCATTTCACCATGTTTCCTCCTGTATGCAAGAGTAGGAAGCTTCAAGTGATGTAAATGCTCTTTGTATGGCATTTGTTTGAGGCCTTCTACCATATTGGTTGCTCTTTGTTGAACTCTTTCTAGAATTTCTTTGTCCTTCTTGAAATAGGGTGATGCCAGGGACATTCCAACTTCTAGGCGTGGCTTTCAATGTATTACTTTAGGTATTTAGGTATTACTTAGCTTTTAGGTATTACTGCTTTTAATGCTGGACATTGGCCTGACTTAAGAGGATTTCATGGTTCAGTCACATTCTGTTTTTGTGACATCTCTAATGGAACCAGGACAATAACACCTTAGGCCCTGACATTTCAGTAGTCAACCTTTTGCCTAGATGTTTTCCCTAGAATTGTGCATGTTGAACTTCCTGTAGATAACATCAGCAAGGTTATAGGAGGCCATGACAAAATTAGGCATTCACATTTGAAAATAGATCTAATGCTAGACCTATACAGAGGGATGACTGAGCTGGATAGCAAAAAGTTCTTAGAACAACAAACTGCATTCCAAATTTCTTGTACAGAAGGAATTGTTCCCAATTGAGATATACATACAAAAGAGGTTTGGGGAGAAGTGTATTCCCAAACAAAAAGTTTTTCATCTCTGTTGATAGGATCACTCTTGAAGATCAAGTCAGGATTTTGATGCAAGACCTTCTATGAGGCCATTAGTAGCTATAAATCTTGGATGCACTGGAATTGATCATCTGGGCATCAGATCATTTTTTTTTTTATCTTGATGAGACCTGATTGTTGATAGCAAGAAGCTTGTACAGAGCCAAAGTGTTTATAGGAAGTGTTATAGAAGACTATGGCATTGAAGATAAAATGGTGTTGAAGGCTAATGAGATTTTCTCTTATGTCATTACTACCACCAGGAAAAGTGTAATTTTCAGATACTACCCAGAGAATTGCCTACTGTCATCATAGAAGAGAATTAGAAGTAGGAAAAAGGTAGATATGGGAGCACAATTATGCCTTCTATGGCCCTGATTTGGGCTGAGAGGCAGTCCTGAAAGCTCTCCAAAGACAAACATAGTCATTGACACAATCCTATCTTCATTAGGCATAAAATATCTTGCTTTCAATTTAATATGCCTCCTTTACTCATCTGGTAGGAGACTAGCAAATTTTTGGAGGCACATGTGATAGCACGTCAGTTTCAAGTAGATGTAACATGTCCACTTTTTTCTTGTTAAAATCAATCTATGAAGCCTCTGTTGTGCATGGGCTGTTCTTATAATTTGGGGCCCTCATCCCTATGGCTGAACATATCATGTCTGCCTGAAGGCACATTTTTTGGAGCCATTGACCAAATTTGTTTAAGACAGATATCCTGAAATGTTGATACAGTCCCTTATAGAGGTGCTAGATACCTTTTACACAAGGCTGGGAAGGGGCAGCAGTTTCCACCCTGGTTGGGATCAACCCTTAAAAGGGCACACAAAGTCAGAATTTGTGACTGAATGAACCGTGCTCTTCATCAATGTTTTATGGTAACTCTAACTGTATGATAATTCATGGAAACACAATGTTCTTTATTAATTCATACTATTGCATTCACTGTGATACTACACCCTGATTTCCATCATAATACTGTAGCCTATGTAATTTCAGGCATTACAAGAATAAACTTTTATCCTCCCAAGAGAAGCCTACTGATTTTATGGAAAGGACAAGTTTAAAGTAGCCTACATCTTGGTGCAAAAACGAAATACAACAGAATTCTTAATGTATAGTCAACAATCCTTTTGTTTTAGGAATGCCATCTCATAGTGGTGCATGCTCTTTTTTGTTTTATTTATTTATCAATTAACAGAATAAAAAAAAGCTGTTAAAACATTGTAATCAATAAATCAATTATGCTAACCACTCTTCTGGGCCACCAAAAAACCTGAGCCTAGAATTCTAGATTGTTTTATTTAGTAGTTCAGTGAATTTTTGTCAGACAGTTTTGTAAATGTTAGCCCACTAAATACAATCTTTTGTTTTATTGAAATTATAATTTATGTGTTTTCAACCAGTAATTTAAATTAAAATGTACTTAACCTAATAACTTATTTTAAATTCAAAAGTAGAAAACATATGAAACTAAGAGAGGAAAGGAAATAATAAATGAAAAATAAAATAAAAAAAAAGGTTAGAAAACAAGGATTTCATCAGCCAGTAGTAAAACATGAAGACAAAGAACACGCAAATATTTCAACAAGGACCTCCGTCAAGTCGTCCTCAGTGTTAAAAAAAAAAAAAAAAAAAAAAAATCTAACCTTTCAAAGTTTACCTGACAAAAAGAGAACAGACACTAAATAAAAACCAGGCAGGAATCAATGACAAAAGATTTAACAAAATGATCGTGCAAGAATTTTTTGCTTTGCAATAGTCTTAGCTTTTCTGCAATTTCGGTTTTCATTAGATATGCAAATAGGTTCTCTTAAATTAGACTGGGTGAAAATATTGATTGAGTCTTTTAATATTAAATTGTTATGAATTACTACTACTACTACTAACAACTCACCGCAGCACCAAGCTGCCTGAGACCAACACAGATACGCACACTCCTCCTCCATCCCAATCTATTCAAAGTTTCCCTCTTTACACCCACCCACGAAGTTCCCATTTCCTTTAAATCTTTCTTTATGACGTCCTCCCACGCCAGACGGGGATGACCTGTTTACTTTTAGCCCTAGATGGTTGGCCGAAAAGAACAATCTTCGGCAATATATCATCCTTCATCTGCACAACGTGCCCTAGCCACCTCAACCTTTCTTTCATTATAGCTCTAGAGAGCAGTATTAAATCACATTTTTTGTAAAGCCTATTGTTTGAAATACAGTCAGTCAGCCGGGTACCCAGAACAATCCTTAAATAATTTCTCTGGAAAACATCTAGCAAATCTTATTCTGCTTTTCGGAGTGCCCATGCTTCAGAGCCATATTTGACCACTGTCATCACTGTAGCTTCTAATATTCTAATCTTGGTTTGCAGACTTATCTTCCTGTTCTTCCAAACTTTTTTTTTTACTGTAAAAAAACACCATGAGCCTTGGCTATTCTACTTTTAACATCTTCACTGCTCCCACCATCTTTACTAATAGTACTAGCAAGGTAAGTGAAGCTGCTCACCTGATCGATTTCTTCATTACCCAACATCACCTTTTCATCTTCACTAATGCCTAGCCTTAGTGACTTAGTCTTCTTAACATTAATTTTCAAACCTATTTTAGCACCCTGAACTCGCAAAACCTCTAAACCTTCATTCATTTTGCTCACACTTTCATCTAGGATGCGTAAATCGTCAGCATAATCTAAGTTCAGGAGATTTTTTCCTCCGTGGTCTACCATTGCCTTTCCTGTGCTCCTTAAGACAAAGTCCATCAAAATAATCCATATAAAGGGGGTAGAACACAAACCTGCTTAACTCCTGATTTAATACAAAACCAGCTGTTAACCTCATTTTCTACCTTAACCGCAGCAGTGTTATTCTTGTACATAGCACTAATCACTTTAATTTATTTGCCTGGTATACCATACAAGGATAAAACCTTTACTAAACCTCTTCTATCAACAGACTCTAACGCTTGCTCGTAATCTATAAAACTGAGGACCAAAGGCGTTTGAAAACTCAGGCACTTCTCAATTATTGGCCTAAGAATGAAAATTTGGTCGACACATCCTCTACCTTTTCTAAAACCTGCCTTCAGGCAGGGCCCCAAATTATGTGCCTTCAGGCAGACATGATATGTTCAGCCATAGGGGCGAGGGCCCCAAATTATAAGAACAGCCCATGCACAGCAGAGGCTTCATAGATTGATTTTAACAAGAAAAAAGTGGACATGTTACATCTACTTGAAACTGACGTGCTATCACATGTGCCTTCTAAAATTCGCTAGTCTCCTACTAGATGAGTGTAGGAGGCATATTAAATTGAAAGCAATAATAAATCAATTATGCTAACCACTCTTCTGGGCCACCCAAAAACTTGAGCCTAGAATTTTAGATTGTTCTATTTAGTAGTTCGGTGAATTGTTGTCAGACAGTTTTGTAAATATTATCCCACTAAATACAATCATTTGTTTTATTGAAATTATAATTTATGTGTTTTCAACCAGTAATTTATTTAAATTAAAATGTACTTAACCTAATAATTTATTTTAAATTCAAAAGTAGAAAACATATGAAACTAAGAGAGGAAAGGAAATTATAAATGAAAAAAAAAATAAAAAAGGTTAGAAAACGAGGATTTCATCAGCCAGTAGTAAAACATGAAGACAAAGAATACGCAAATATTTCAACAAGGACCTCCGCCAAGTCGTCCTCAGTGTTAAAAAAAAAAAAAAAAAAATGTAACCTTTCAAAGTTTACCTGACAAAAAGAGAACAGACACTAAATAAAAACCAGGCAGGAATCAATGACAAAAGATTTAACAAAATGATCGAGCAAGAATTTTTTGCTTTGCAATAGTCTTAGCTTTTCTGCAATTTCGGTTTTCATTAGATATGCAAATAGGTTCTCTTAAATTAGACTGGGTGAAAATATTGATTGAGTCTTTTAATATTAAATTGTTATGAATTACTACTACTACTACTAACAACTCACCATAGCACCAAACCGCCTGAGACCAACACTGCTACGCACGCTCCTCCTCCGCCCCAATCTATCCAAAGCCTCTCTTTTTACACCCGCCCACGAAGTTCCCATTTCCTTTAAATCTTTCTTTATGACGTCCTCCCACCCCAGACGGACGACCTGCTTTACGTTTAGCCCTAGATGGTTGGCCGAAAAGGACAATCTTTGGCAATCTGTCATCCTTCATCTGCACAACGTGCCCTAGCAACCTCAACCTTTCTTTCATTATAGCTCTAGAGAGCGGTATTAAACCACATTTTTCGTAAAGCCTATTGTTTGAAATACGGTCAGTCTGCCGGGTACTTAGAACAATCCTTAAGTAGTTTCTCTGGAAAACATCTAGCAAATCTTAATCCGCTTTTCGGAGTGTCCATGCTTCAGAGCCATATTTGATCGCTGTCTTAACTTTAGCTTCTAATAGTCTAATCCTGGTTTGCACACTTATCGTCCTATTTTTTCAAACTTTTTTTTACTGTGAAAAAACACCCTGTGAAGCTGCTATTTTGCTTCTAGTATCTTCACTACTCCCACCGTCTTTACTAATAATGCCACAAAGATAAACGAAGCTGCCCACCTGGCCAATCTTTTCATTACCCTACATCACCTTTTCATCTTCACTAATTCCTAGCTTTAGTGACTTAGTCTTCTTAACAGTAATTTTAAAACCAATTCTTGCACCCTGAACTCGCAAAACCACTAAAACCTCATTCATTTTGCTCACACTTTCATCTAGGATGCTTAAATCGTCAGCATAATCTAAGTCCAGGAGATCTTTTCCTCCCCATTCGATTCCGTGGTCTACCATTGCCTTTCCTGTGCTCCTTAAAACAAAGTCCATCAAAATAATCCATATAAAGGGGGTAGAACACAAACCTGCTTAACTCCTGATTTAATACAAAACCAGCTGTTAACCTCATTTTCTACCTTAACCGCAGCAGTGTTATTCTCGTACATAACACTAATCACTTTAATTTATTTGCCTGGTATACCATACAAGGATAAAACCTTTACTAAACCTCTTCTATCAACAGACTCGAACGCTTGCTCGTAATCTATAAAACTGAGGACCAAAGGCGTTTGAAAACTCAGGCACTTCTCAATTATTGGCCTAAGAATGAAAATTTGGTCGACACATCCTCTACCTTTTCTAAAACCTGCCTTTAGGCAGGGCCCCAAATTATGTGCCTTCAGGCAGACATGATATGTTCAGCCATAGGGGCGAGGGCCCCAAATTATAAGAACAGCCCATGCACAGCAGAGGCTTCATAGATTGATTTTAACAGGAAAAAAGTGGACATGTTACATCTACTTGAAACTGACGTGCTATCACATGTGCCTCCAAAAATTTATTAGTCTCCTACTAGATGAGTGTAGGAGGCATATTAAATTGAAAGCAATAATAAATCAATTATGCTAACCACTCTTCTGGGCCACCCAAAAACCTGAGCCTAGAATTTTAGATTGTTCTATTTAGTAGTTCGGTGAATTGTTGTCAGACAGTTTTGTAAATATTATCCCACTAAATACAATCATGTTTTATTGAAATTATAATTCATGTGATTTCAACCAGTAATTTATTTAAATTAAAATGTACTTAACCTAATAACTTATTTTAAATTCAAAAGTAGAAAACATATGAAACTAAGAGAGGAAAGGAAATAATAAATGAAAAATAAAATAAAAAAAGGTTAGAAAACGAGGATTTCTTCATCCAGTAGTAAAACATGAAGACAAAGAATACGCAAATATTTCAACAAGGACCTCCGCCAAGTCGTCCTCAGTTTTAAAAAAAAAAAAACAACAACAAAATCTAACCTTTCAAAGTTTACCTGACAAAAAGAGAACAGACACTAAATAAAAACCAGGCAGGAATCAATGACAAAAGATTTAACAAAATGATCGTGCAAGAATTTTTTGCTTTGCAATAGTCTTAGCTTTTCTGCAATTTCGGTTTTCATTAGATATGCAAATAGGTTCTCTTAAATTAGACTGGGTGAAAATATTGATTGAGTCTTTTAATATTAAATTGTTATGAATTACTACTACTACTACTAACAACTCACCATAGCACCAAACCGCCTGAGACCAACACAGCTACGCACGCTCCTCCTCCGCCCCAATCTATCCAAAGCCTCCCTTTTTACACCCGCCCACGAAGTTCCCATTTCCTTTAAATCTTTCTTTATGACGTCCTCCCACCCCAGACGGACGACCTGCTTTACGTTTAGCCCTAGATGGTTGGCCGAAAAGAACAATCTTTGGCAATATGTCATCCTTCATCTGCACAACGTGCCCTAGCAACCTCAACCTTTCTTTCATTATAGCTCTAGAGAGCGGTATTAAACCACATTTTTCGTAAAGCCTATTGTTTGAAATACGGTCAGTCTGCCGGGTACTTAGAACAATCCTTAAGTAATTTCTATGAAAAACATCTAGCAAATCTTAATCCGTTTTTTGGATTGCCAATGCTTCAGAACCATATTTGACCATTTTTATTACTGTAGACTCCAATAGTCTAGCCTTGGTTTCCATATTAATCTTTCTATTCTTTCAAACTCTTTTTAATTGTAAAAAAAACCATGAGTATTGGCTATTCGACATTTAACATCTTCACTGCTCCCACCATCTTTACTAATAGCACTACCAAGGTAAGTGAAGCTGCCCACCTGATCAATCTTTTCATTACCCCACATCACCTTTTCATCTTCACTAATGCCTAGCCTTAGTGACTTAGTCTTCTTAACAGTAATTTTAAAACCAATTCTTGCACCCTGAACTCGCAAAACCACTAAAACTTCATTCATTTTGCTCACACTTTCATCTAGGATGCGTAAATCGTCAGCATAATCTAAGTTCAGGAGATTTTTTCCTCCCCATTCGATTCCGTGGTCTCCCATTGCCTTTCCTGTGCTCCTTAAAACAAAGTCCATCAAAATAATCCATATAAACGGGGATAGAACACAAACCTGCTTAACTCCTGATTTAATACAAAACCAGCTGCTAACCTCATTTTCTACCTTAACCGCAGCAGTGTTATTCTCGTACATAATCACTAATCACTTTAATGTATTTGTCTGGTATACCATACAAGGATAAAACCTTTACTAAACCTCTTCTATCAACAGACTCGAACGCCTGCTCGTAATCTATAAAACTGAGGACCAAAGGTGTTTGAAAAATCAGGCACTTCTCAATTATTGGCCTAAGAATGAAAATTTCTTCGACACATCCTCTACCTTTTCTAAAACCTGCCTTCAGGCAGGGCCCCAAATTATGTGCCTTCAGGCAGGCATGATATGTTCAGCCGTAGGGGCGAGGGCCCCAAATTATAAGAACAGCCCATGCACAACAGAGGCTTCATAGATTGATTTTAACAAGAAAAAGTGGACATGTTACATCTACTTGAAACTGACGTGCTATCACATGTGCCTCCAAAAATTTGCTAGTCTCCTACTAGATGAGTGTAGGAGGCATATTAAATTGAAAGCAATAATAAATCAATTATGCTAACCACTCTTCTGGGCCACCCAAAAACCTGAACCTAGAATTTTAGATTGTTCTATTTAGTAGTTCAGTGAATTGTTGTCAGACAGTTTTGTAAATATTATCCCACTAAATACAATCATTTGCTTTATTGAAATTATAATTTATGTGTTTTCAACCAGTAATTTATTGACATTAAACTGTACTTAACCTAATAACTTATTTTAAATTCAAAAGTAGAAAACATATGAAACTAAGAGAGGAAAGGAAATTATAAATGAAAAAAAAAATAAAAAAGGTTAGAAAACGAGGATTTCTTCATCCAGTAGTAAAAAATTAATACAAATAATACGCAAATATTTCAACAAGGACCTCCGCCAAGTCGTCCTCATTGTTAAAAAAAAAAAAAAAAAAATGTAACCTTTAAAAGTTTACCTGACAAAAAGAGAACAGACACTAAATAAAAACCAGGCAGGAATCAATGACAAAAGATTTAACAAAATGATCGAGCAAGAATTTTTTGCTTTGCAATAGTCTTAGCTTTTCTGCAATTTCGGTTTTCATTACACATGCAAATAGGTTCTCTTAAATTAGACTGGGTGAAAATATTGATTGAGTCTTTTAATATTAAATTGTTATGAATTACTACTACTACTACTAACAACTCACCGCAGCACCAAGCCGCCTTAGGCCAACACAGCTACGCACGCTCCTCCTCCGCCCCAATCTATCTAAAGCCTCCCTTTTTACACCTGCCCACGAAGTTTCCATTTCCTTTAAATCTTTCTTTATGACGTCCTCCCACCCCAGACGGACGACCTGCTTTACGTTTAGCCCTAGATGGTTGGCCGAAAAGAACAATCTTTGGCAATCTGTCATCCTTCATCTGCACAACATGCCCTAGCAACCTCAACCTTTCTTTCATTATAGCTCTAGAGAGCGGTATTAAACCACATTTTTCGTATAGCCTATTGTTTGAAATACGGTCAGTCAATAACCGCAGCAGTGTTATTCTCGTACATAGAACTAATCACTTTAATGTATTTGCCTGGTATACCATACAAGGATAAAACCTTTACTAAACCTCTTCTATCAACAGAATCGAACGCTTGCTCATAATATATAAAACTGAGGACCAAAGGTGTTTGTAAACTCAGGCACTTCTCAATTATTGGCCTAAGAGTGAAACTTCGGTCGAAACATCCTCTACCTTTTCTAAAACCGCACCGTTCTTCTCTTAAAACTTTGTCTACGGCATAATGAAATATCTCTGGTGTCTCTACTTATAGCCAAATTTCTGTTTATATATTTTTTGATCTCAATTGCCTCTCTAAAAGATTGTTGTAGGCCATTTACAATAGATATTAAAGTTGCCTTCTCGAAAAGAACCAGATGAGGGGGATTTTCAAATATATATAGGGCCAAGGCGGAATCAAAGTTGTTCTTTTTATTTTCCAATCTCAGGGACTTGTCTATTGAAATTTTGTGTTTATGCAAACGTTCACCAAGTTGTTGATGGGTCCTACCAATGCAAAATTTTTCCCATGAACACGGGACTCTGTAGACACCACTACCCAGTACAGGGTCAGCTTTATCTTTGAGTTGAAAAAATATTCAACCTTTTGTCAAGTTTTGAAAGAAACAATATGTTTATTTAAAATTTTTCCAAGTTTATCGCTAAGTTCTGAGATGTATGGTAAGGTAGTGACAGTTTTTTTTCAATTGTCGGAATAACCGAATCAAGGGGACATGCTCCCTATTTTCTTGTTTTATCTTTTTTAATTGGTCTATCTATGATATTTTCAATAAGGTTTTTTTGGTAGCCATTGCAGAATATAATATCTTTGCTATAATTTAATTCAGAATTTACACGATTCCGTGAACAGATTTTTAAAACTCTCGACTAAAGAGATTATTACCCTTCTTTTCACAGAAGGGGGTGATTTGACGAGAAATATATATAGGCCTACTGATAATTATGGGTAGGCTTAGTAGAAAATTGTAGGTTTCACCTTAATTAGGTGAACATGATCCTTTTTAAATTAGTAAATAATCTATACTTGTTTTTTTGTATGATCTTAAAAGTTAAAAACACAAATAGACCATTTTAAGAAAAATATTTACTGTACCGTGAGTAAAATGTGATATATTTAATATACAAAAAAATAAAATCTTTTTCTTTCTAAAGATAATTCTGACTCCCTCTAATTAAGTTTAAATCTAGTTTCAAAAAAAGAAAAGTTCTGAATCATCGAAAAGGGAAGATGAAATTTAGCCTTAGCCAATGAACTACGCTATTCAGTTTTGAATTTCATTGAGATGACTGGTAAAGAAAGAGATGCTAGGCAGAATTTTTCTCAGGAAGTTAAAATTATAACGATTAATCATCAGAAATATTTAAAACAAATTATTGGACGAACAGTTCGCATAATGTAGTGAGTTTGCGAACATAATTACAAAATAGCGGCCCCCTCCACAAGACTTGGGCCAATTGTGACTCAGCTCTTAGAGCGCAGGACAAAAAATATGTTTTATAGTGTGGTAAAAGTGCTTTTTGGAGGATTATTATGATCAGAATTATTTCGGCGTTCAGGCATTGCAGTCCAGTCATTATTGTTGTCCCTTCTCATATTTGTGATCAACTGAATTGAGCATTGTTGTATACCTAAGATATATTTCACACTAAATCTATTGCCTTTCTATTTGTGTTTATTTAATTTTATATGTCTGTATTTAGTCGCACGACAGGTAATTAGTTCGTATGTCTCCAAGGTAGGTTCCCAGGGATCTGATCTCTACATAACATTAGAGGTAATTGATTTCGAGATAACCCAAGGAAAAGAGGTTACCTTCATATAATTATATATTTTAATTTCTCTCAATGATTGAGGGTGGCGCGGTCATAAATTTACTTTACTCCCTATTGCTGTGGCACGATCATAAAATCAACTTTCTCATTATTTTTAGAGCTTGCCTACCCTATTAAGTAGCTTATGAAAAATTACCCCGGAAGAATTGGCGCGATCGGTACACCGCTTTAAATCATAATATTACATATGGCACAGTCCTTAGCGCTATAAGTGGCGCTATCGAAGAACTTATAAGGTGTAAGTTCACAGGTTTAAGGTACAATATTACCTTCGACGCGGTCAATCTTTATTACCACAAATAAACCACTCAAATTTTTTTTATCGCTACATGTGGCGCAGTCGGAAATTGGAGAAAATCATGCGAACTAATTAGGCTATAAACTTTGTAATTTAAATTTAATCATTGGAAAGATACAGACATATAAGAAATGTGATTACGCCTAGTGTCACTAAGCTACTATAGGAAAACCCTTTAGAATATCTGATAGGAGATAATAGCCATCCCCAAAATAGGCTAAGTGAAAATATAAATTTATTTTGAGTTATTCGAACGCAAAAAAATGTCAGAAGAATTAGGTAAACTATTAATGGCACAAAAATTGGTCGTGAAAAATGTAGAAATAGCAAAGTCTATTCCGCAGTACAATGGATAATCAGATATTGAAGAATTTAATATCCCAATGTTCCAGTTTGTAGAATCAACAACAACAAAGCTAAAAATGTTAGTCGGCATGATTTTACTAAGATTAAATGGCCAGACTATAACATTTCTAAAGCAGATTGAATTAGCTACGGGTAACGAGACCAGCCGACCAACAATTACTATGGCCAGTTCATTAAAAGCATTTAAAAATGGATCTATCCAAATAGGTTATGAAGATAAATTAAGAGACGAGATGTTATGCTTTGACAACTCACAAAATATAAGAGAATATCTTGATAATATAGGCATTTCAGTAGAAGCAAAATAAGGAAAAGGTTCAGGAGAACTGTATAAAAAATTCACGCTAAATACCTTTTTGAAAGGGCTATACCTAAAACTACATAGAATGGTAATATCCAAAAATATTCAGACGTTGGATCTTGTATTTCAGGAGTCAGCGCGATTGATCAAAGTTGATACGATTGATCGAAGTTAATACGATGGTGGCTAATCACAGTAAAGAAAGAATAAATAGCCTAGGCGAATCAAACGCAAGCATGACCTTCAAGGGTGATCAGGCGTCTCCCAATTTCTTTTCAAGGGATACCTCCCCAGTGCCACAAAGAAATAAAACGCAAGAGCCCGCTAGACAGAAAACAGTACGTTTTCAGCCTGTCAAACAAGTTAGTTAAGAAAATAACCCTACAATAATAAGATGCTATATTTGTAATCGACCTGGGTACATCGCGAGGGAGTGCCATCATGTCCCCAACCGCACACTAGGAACTGTTGTCGGTAGAATGATAAACTACGATAACCTTTTGTCTGACAATCAGCATTTTAGTACAAATAGTAAGCTAGTTTGTAGTCCTAAACGATTGCGGCAATCAGAACTCTACAACGTGTATAAACACCTGATAGGTTACTTTCCCCACAATGGACAAATTAGTTACAGATCTAAAAACACAAATACTCGCCAAAGCCAATATAATGCGAGAATGGTATATAGAAATCACGAAAATTGGCCGACGGGAGATGAAAATTTTTCAAGCCGACGGCAAATAGTTTATTGGCCGACGGGAAATGAAAACTTTCCAAGCCGACGGCATAGGCAGTCAGCGCCAGCCGGCATTGACGCAAGAAATCCAAACTACCGTAATAATACATGGCGAAGGCAGACAAATGTAAATCAATTAGATATGCCTATGGAATCTCATATGTCTGAATGTCCATTGCAGACACCGACGCATGAAATAAATCCGCAGGGAAATGTGTCAGGCCCCTCAGAAATATAAATTGGACCCAGAGGGTGCCCAGAATATTTAATAGGTCCAAACTATTAGTAGTACCATCTTGTAGTGATAATAATAATATTTAATGATTTTTGTGCGGCAAATATTTACTTTAAGGCTTTAATTGACTCTGGTGCTACCGCGAACATCATAAACTCATGTGTATTTGATATGTTGCCTCCGCATATTAGGCAACAAAGAAATTTTAATAATCCCAATTTAACTAGCGTGACAGGGCATCAATTGGATGCAAAAGGCTTAATTTGCCGAAACGTAAAAAAGGATAACAGAATCTTTCCGACAGATTTTATAATATGCGATAACTTTCCGTATGAAGCAATTATCGGTACAAATTCTTTGAGGTCTAATACAGTACAACAATACGTGGCAAATGAAAGGTTTGTCTGCCCTGCAAAGGTAGGAGATGAATTTTCTACCTTAAGAAATTTTAACAAAGGTTACGAAGAGCACGTAACAGTAAATAAAATTTCTGACAGTATAATGTCGCGTTATTTTGAAACTCATGTCTCGCAAGGAGGACATAGCATAACCAGAAACTTTTCCAATTATTCTGAGAGACATTACAGAGATGAAGTAAAATTAAAAAATAAGGGTATTGAATCTGCGAAAATAAAAATAGGAGATATGCGACAGTATAGATCAAACGAAATTAAGAAAATAGCGAATTATGGAAAAACATAGTAAAACCCAACGTGACGCCGCAAGATGCCGCAATGGCGCAACATAGCGCCAGTATAAATCTAAGAGACAACGAAAATAAAGAAAAAAATTACGGATTCGCGATACGGAAAACAAAAGTCCCTCCCAAAACGAAGCAAAGAATTCTAATGTAACAGATAATTGAACCAGTGGAAAGCAAATCTGAAATAGGATTTGCGACCCCGACAAATGATATTCCGGAAAATTTGCTATGCGAAGAACAGATTATACATTAGACAAAGCAGTATGTTTTATTTGGGTAACTAATAACACCGAAAATGAAACAATTAGAATAAAAAAGGGGACATGTGTAGTTTAAATACAAGTTTTATCGGAGAATGATTTAAACAAATGGGAGAATTCCAAAATAAACCCGGCTAACGGCAATTAAACCTCTAATAACATGTACTCTCTAAATAAATCGCAATTCTTGAGAAAACCCCATTGGGGTAATATTAAAGGATTATATCTTAAGAAAAAATTATGCTGACTGCTATTGAATTTAAAAGACACATTTTTCGCATCCTAAAATGATATTGGAGTAATACCTTTTTATGAACATTAAATTCTAATAAGTTGTAACCCTGTAGCGAAACAGCCATATCGTGTGCCGTATAAGCACAAAGAATGGTTAAAAAATAAAATACATGAATTAGAAAAAAAATAAATTATACGTCCTAGTATAAGTCCGTATAGTGCACTAGTGATCTTGGTACCAAAAAAGAATGGCGACCTTAGACTCGTAGTAGATTATAGAGCCCTCAACAAACAAGTAGTTAGTGATAAATTTCCTTTACCAAGAATAGATGAAATTCCTGACTCAATTTCAAGCAAAAACAAAATTTTTACTTCTTTGGACCTTACCCAAGGCTACCACCAAGTGAAAATAGCCGATAAAGATGTACATAGAACTGCATTTTCTACGGCTGAATGCGGTTCATATGAATACTTAAGAGTACCTTTCGGACTTAAAACAAGTTCAAGCGCGCTATGTAGACCCTTATTACACCTGTTAAGAGGATTAATGAATATCATTCATTTTGTTGATGATGTCATATGCGTGAGAGAAAACACTGAACAACACTTAGCAACATTAGCTACGGGTTCGAGAAAATCATACAGGGCAATTTCGAATGCCGGCCTAAAAGAGTAAATTTAGTTCAACCTAAATTTTAGTTTATAAGAGTAGTGGTAACGCAAGGAGAGATATCTCAAGACCCTGATAAACTAAAATATGTTTAAAACCTCAAACCCCTAGAAGTAAGAAATAATTAAGAGGAATTTTACGTCTTACTGACTACTCTATAAAATTCGTGCGAAATTACGCCTAAATTGCGAAACCCCTCACGGAATTAACTAAAGGGAACTCCCAAAATGTTACCTGGTCCCAAGAAGCTCAAACTTCCCTAGACGTCTCAAAAAGGCACTAACTTCTGAACCAATATTATCACTCCATGTTTTCGAAAACGAACAATTTGTGGTTACAACGGATGCTAGTTCAAAAGGCATTGGCGCTATTCTTTCTCAAATAATCCCGGTAGAAAACCCAAATCCTCTAGAGGGAACGCCTAAACAAAAAAAATGGAAAAATTTATATGCTATTCGAGTAGAACTTTATCAATAGGCGAAAGTAGTTATTCCGCCACAAACTTAGAATTATTATCTATAATCTACCACTTGGACAAATTTAGACATTATTTAATTGGTAGAAAATTTATAATAAAAAGAAATCAAAAAAGGACGAAATGTGTGTAGCACTTATTAAGTATTTTGTGAATGATGATGCGTTACCGGATAAATTCAAAGCTCTTAGAAAAGAGATAGATAATTTTTACTATGATCTTGATGAAGAAATACTATGTAGAATCGTGACCGCTAAGGAAAATAGAAACCAAACCTCATTAATACCTGTATTACCCCAAAACTTAATAACACCCGCATTTGATATTTTCATTTAGATATAGGTGGACACTTAGGAGTAACAAAAACTTTCCATAAATTAAAACAATATTTTTACGTGCCGTCGGGAATAACAAAATTTAAAGAATTTGTAAGTACATACGAAGTGTGTAACTTAAGAAAAAAACCCCAAGCTTATCCTAATCCTCCAATGGGAAGAGTCCCGGTAGCGAGATTCCCCTTCGACATATTCTCATTCGATTTATATGGAACTAGTGTAGGCTTCCCTGTTATCAACAGAGGCCATACTTGTATTCTTTCTGTTATAAATCATTTGTCCGGATTTACTATTGTAAAGGCATTAAAAAATTAAAGCGCGGACCCCACCATTAAAGTGTTAGCGAAGTTACTTTTACAATTTGGCATTCCGTATAAGGTTTTGAGTGATAACGGAAGCAATTTTGTTTCAAAAGTAACAAAAGACTTAATGAGTTTTTTTAACATAGAGAAAATGATGACAACTCCATACCACCTACAAGTTAATGGTAAAATAGAAAACCGGCATAAAATATTTTCGAATTTATTAAGAATTTATAAAAAAAGACAACAGGATCGATTGGGATCAATTCTTACCTTATTTAACTATCATAATCAATATTGCTCATTCAGAAACAACCAACGACAACCCTTTTTATTTACTTTTTGGTTGCGAATTTAGAATCCCGTATGATGAGATTATTGAGTCCCAGCAATATTACAATAGCTCGGAGGATTAAAAACAAGAATTCATAAATAGGATGAGGAAAACTTATAAGATAGTTAGGCAAGAGTTGGAAAAATGTAAAATAAACCAAGAACTAAGAAACCAACCCAAAGTCAAGGGGAACACAGATTTCAAGATAGGAGATTGTGTCTACCTAAAGAACGAGGCAAAAACGGAAGGCAAAAAACTTTCCAACAAATATTCTGGACAGTACATAATAGTCAAAAAGTACGATAACGACTATACTTTTAAAATGGTGAACCCCGATAGTGGAAGAACTTACAAGGCACATGTTAGCCGAATAAAAAGAGAAAAATTTCCAGAGATGTGGGTATCACGTCCCTCCTCTACTGATTCGTCAGATTTAGAAAATGAGCCCCCTAAATCAAGATTGGCAGAGCTAAAATCCTTTAATTTCAAGCAAGACTATTTCGAGGATGAGAGTGATGAGAAAAACTTTGAAGAATTTTTAGCTATAAAAATTTAGTTATTCCTAAAGGAAAATTCCTACTACAGGAGAGAATAAAAACGCCAAAAGATCCAAAACGTTCATCACCGGAGAGCGCAGGAAAATTAGATTATACAATATCTCCGAAAAACCAATTTCTCCCTGATAGAATTTCGACCCCTTGTCCCCCCAAAAGATTTCCAGACGATATGGTTTCGCCTGCAACACCAATAGAGAGGCCCCTATCATTGCAGGAGGAATTGAACAGAGCGGTAGAAACTCCGGGTATTACTGTAAAGAAAACTCCTCCCAAAGATTCAACTAAAACAAATCTGCGAGAAGCTATGGATTTAATAAATTTCCCAATAAAAACGAGTCAAAGTACATTGCCTAAGAATGAAACTCCCGAGGATGACCGACAAGGACAATATCATGATATAACTGTGTCAAAGGTCAAGCCTAATCAATGGAATTCATGGAGGGAAACACTAGTGCAAAGAATGCCCCATCCCCCTGAAGACATGGCATTTAAACAATGGAGAAACCCCGCAAAAACTTTTGATTCCTTTCATAGCTCTCAAGAATCTTTCAAATCTCCCAAGCTGAAAACTCAAAGCGAGGATTTAGAGAATAAACCTTCTACTTCCAGAGGAGTAGAAATTTACGAAGGAAGGGCAGGTGATACCTCAAAAAGTGCCACCTCTAAAAGTTCTAATGTGGATTCGTCGGAAATCAGTTCCAAAGAGTCTGACGGCGAATCAGACCATATAGTAGTTAAAGAAATAGTGAAATCAAAACTGACTTCAGCAGCTGCGCACGCAAAAGAGACAGTATTAAAAAGGCAAGAATTTTTGAAAAAAAAATTAAAAAAATTCGATCTCATTTTGCTACAAAAAAATAAATAGAAAAAAACGCAACAAACACAAGAAAAAGTAACGACAAAATCAGGTAGAACAGTTAAGAAACCGGAAAGATTAAAGTACACTCAATAATACAAAAAAAAATTATAGATAGATATCATAAAGAAATAATAGTTTAAATAACTTTTAGCTCACGAGTAAAAATTATACAATTATAAAAATGCTATAGAAAAATTTTGTTAAACATATATCATGGCTTTGCATGAATCAAAACCATCTGATACCGTCTGTTCAACATATATCAGTTCCCGAAAACAAATTCTAATTAAAAAGTCACATTGCATATAATTAATTCAATTAATTGTCTTTAATATAAAAAGTCTACCCATACCATTCCAGTACGATGTACCCAGTCCAGCTGAAAGAAGCCATGATAGGAAGCACGAAGCGAGAAATATTCATACACCTTAGAAATGATCTTTGGTTATTTTCTGTTCCAAGAGAAACTGTTGGAACTTTGTCTTGTTACAATAATACAGAAAGAATAGACCCAAGTTACAAAACAGAATTACTGTTGCAAAATGTGGGTACGATAACCATAAAACAAGGATGTCGACTTGTAACTAAAGAGTCAACTGTTCGAACGCCGTTAATTACCACGAGCACAAAGATAATAAGCCCCCAAATAACCAAATTCAAGGCAATTAACCTGTCATACACTATTCCCAATATAGAAACGAGGAAATGAAAACTTCGATATGGTCCAAAATAGAAAAGAATAAAGGGACATTACCGCTTACAAAAATAAGAGAAACATTAGACTTTCAGATTCCCCTGTTTACAAACGAGGACCAGAGATTAAAGTATGTGGATAATAGATACGGATTATTCTCAACCAATTTCTGTTGGAACATACTACTGACCGTATGTTTCGTGTTCGTGATTTCCCTGACAATAAGATCCTTATTGACTTTTAATTATGAAAAAATCCTGAGGCAAAGAAGGCGAAAACCAAGAAAAGAACACGGGGGAAACAGCTGAAATGCAAAGTTAAACCCTGAACCCCACGAGAACATCTAAGCCAAGAAATAGAGAAGACAATAGAAAACGAGTGGGAATAGAGGTCTCCACTCGTCCTTGCTATGTCTTGTTCCCTCATTGTAAGGTTGTTTACGTAAGACCGTGTAGCTATGGTGCTGCAACATGCGTTTCTTAAACAGTACGGACGTGTGTGAACAATGCAGGCATGAAATATGTAGTAAACTTAGACTTAAAACTTAATAATGTAGCGGAACTTATACTCCAGTGGTTATTTTAAATCTAATATTGAATTGAATGAGTGCATAGAAGGATTAAATTAAATTGTGTGTAATAAAGTATACTGAGGGAAATAATAAGGGACATTACTTAAAGTTAAGAGAAGTAATCTCTTATAAGAGAAATAATAATGCCAGTTTGTTAAAAACAATATATGCATATTAATATTGGCATCTGCTTGATATTACCTTGTAGTATAACGTTAACCATTTATTGTAACCAATCATATTCCTTATCATGTGTTATGACTATTTGTTTTAAAGAACGTGTGATTCTGCCTCGTTATTTTTATTACAGGAAGTGGATCGACTTATTGGAAATTGATCATTACAATGCGTAGTCCAGTGCAGATACAGCCTAGTAGCATTTATTTTCATCATACATCAACCTACGAACAGTACTTCCCAAAGACTCAGGCAATTGTCATCCCAGATTATTGGCGAAAATTATAGTTACCTTTGATCGTTGTTTCCTCGACCACGAACCATATTGCGTATCAGGTAACACTATATTTGATTCTCAGTATCCAGTGCATTATCGAACTATATAATCACATAAATCCTGAGAGCCCCATCGACCAGTACAAGATATAAGTACATAAATATATCCCTTGATAATCATTGTGGACCCATGTACCATAGGACTGTATAGTTATGATATTTGATTATCCCAAAAATTATTTATATGACGCAGATCCAAGCATCGAATCCCTTCGACCATCTCTCGGAATTCATCCTATCCCCTCTATGTGAAAAGTTCATATCTCCGTTATCCCATAAATGTTACGAGAAAATTTCTGAAAAATGGACCTGGAAACCAACAATTGAATTACGGAAACCAAAATTAACCCCAGTGATTAACCCCTTAGTGACAATATACTCCTCCCGCAAGTTAAAGACAATATGTTGAAGGAGTCACTAAAGTTTGATGTCGACCCATTCCAAATCCAAACTTCGATTCCCCTGTGATTAACTAAGGAATCACCACAAAGGTTAATAGATGCAAGCCATGCACTAACAATTTTATAAGAGAACTGTGATCCTTAAGTGCACAAAATGAACAATTTTATACAAGAAATACATTCTCTATGTGCTTTAAAATATCCCAAAAATGGTATAATGAGAGGAAAATGAACGCAATCCCAGTGTTCAACCCCTTAATGATAAGACACCCTATGAACTATCAAAAAGCAGGTGAGAATGAACTCTGATAGCATATTCTCACACCTGTAGTTTGAAGTATCATTTCCCATTCGACAATTAGAGAAAGATTGTCGTGTGAACACAATTATGCTCGAACTGTTCCATGAAGAAACTATATTGTAAGTGCTTTAAAAATTTTGCCAAGACGAAAAGAGTGAAGGACCATAATTTACAACAGAAGGATTGAGTACGCTAAAGAAACACGAAGGTGATGAAATAGGTGTGAATTTACATACGTTAAATCTTAATAACTTCGATAACTCAAAAATTCCAATATCCTATCAGTAAAGTTCCATAGCAAACATTCACAGTGACAGTGTTCTAATGTTTACCAGTGAACGTGGTAAACATAATATCGTGTGTTTTAAATCGTTCTTATGTGTAATGTTAAATGTTCAGATAGAGTTATGTGTAGCGTTGTCGTACTATTCATTTAATGTAGCGTAGATAGAAAGCAGTGTGCCCTATAGTCAGCAAAATAAAAAAAAACTTGTAAAAGGTGAATTCTCAAAAATCTTATGTAAAGGTAGAATAGCCCCAACCTTGTTGGAAATGTAAAAGTCATCAGTGTTAGATGTAGAAAAAAAATCTTTAGTATAGTAGCTAGGCTAGAACCATAAATAATCTTAATCCAGTAGATGAACTTTAGAAAGGGATATATAATAAAATAAGAAAAGTAATATAGAAAATGTGTAGCACTCCTGATTAAGCTAAAATAAAAATATAAAATAATACAATGTCAATCAAAATTATGTAGAATAAATAGTTAATAAATAGCGAATACTTAAAAACCCCAAGGGCAAGCAAGTCCTAATGACGGGACGTCATTAAAACATGGGAAGGGTAATATGTACCGTGAGTAAAATGTGATATATTTAAAATACAAAAAAATAAATCTTTTTCTTTCTAAAGATAATTCCGACTCCCTCTAATTAATTTTAAATCTAGTTTAAAAAAAATAAAAGTAATGAATCAGAAAAAATATAAATTGAATTTTAGCCTTAGCAAAAGAACGACGCTATTCAGTTTTGAATTTCGCTAAGATAGTGGGTAAAAAAAAAGATGCTAGACAGATTTTTTCTCAGGAAGCTAAAGTTATAACGTTTGATCATCAGAAATATTTAAAACAAATTATTGGACGAACAGTTCGCATAATGTAGTGAGTTTGCGAACATAATTACAAAATAGCGGCCCCCGCCTCAGGACTTGGGCCAATTGTGAGTCAGCTCTTAGAGCGCAGGACAAAAACTATATGTTTCATAGTATTGTAAAAGTGCTTGTTGGGAGGATTATTATGATCAGAATTATTTCGGCGTTCAGGCATTGCAATCCAGTCATTATTGTTGTCTCTGCTCCTATTTGTCGTCAATTGAAGTGAGCATTGTTGTACACCTAAAATGTAAGTCACAATAAATCTATTGCTTTTCTATTTGTGTTTATTTTATTTTATATGTCTGTATCTAGTCGCACGACAGGTAATTAGTTCGTATGTCTCCAGGGTAGGTTCCCAGGGATCTGATTTCTACATAACATTAGAGGTAATTGATTTCAAGATAACTCAAGGAAAAGAGGTTATATTTATATAGTTACATATGTTATTTTCTCTCAAAGATTGAGGGTGGCGTGCTCATAAATTTACCTTTCTCACTATTGCTGTGGCGCGATCATAAAATTAATTTTCTCATTATTTTTATAGCTTATCTAGCCTATTAAGTAGCTTATGAAAAATCACCCCAGAAGAACTGGCCCGATCGGTACACCGCTTTAAATCATAATATTACATATGGCACAGTCCTTAGCGCTATAAGTGGCGCTATCGAAGAATTTATAAGGTGTAAGCTCACAGCTTTAAGGTACAATATTACCTTCGACGCGGTCAATCATTATTACCACAATCAAAACCTCTAAAAATTTTTATCGCTACATTACTGAAGGGAAACATTTTCCAGTCAGCTTGTGTAATGAAAGATTGCTATTACTAGAATTGCTGAACCTTCTGATTGAATACAAGGCAAATATAATTTTCTTTTTAGGTATGTGCCTTATCCTGGTGGTGGCGAAAAGTGGGGTGGCAATGGTGTTGGAGATGATTTATTCTCATATGGATTTGATGGTGCATATTTGTGGACTGGTAAGTTTTGATTTGGGCTCTAGAGGAAGTGTTAAGTCAATGTACAAAATTATGCTTACCGATTTCTTTTTTCAGTATGTCTATTTTGAATCGGTTTTTTTTTTAATTTATGGTTTGTCTAAGCTGCAAAAACCCTGTGAAGTGGCTTTTTGCTTGGAAACTGTATGACTGTTTAAAATGAGAAAACAATAATATTATAATCACACTATTCAAAATATTTAAACCAATAATGATATTTAATACTATATATTATAATATCATAATACTATGTCACAATATTATAATACTATTATAATAGAATAAATCATGTTGTTAGAATATTGTACTAAAATAATATCATAACACTGTTTCAATGAAAAAAGAAAGGAACAGAAACTAGATTTATGTTTCATGGGCAATGTGAAGTTTTGCAGTAGCCATTGGTTGGCTTCACTGAAAAAAGCATTGTAAGATGAGCACATTAGTTTTGTTTCTACACATTTGATTAAATATTATAGCTGTCGACCATTCAACACTTTTAAATTGGATGTCTTAGAAGGAGTAAAAAAAGAATGTTTTTTTAGACACTATATCAAAACATGCTGTTTCTGCTTAAAACCGACTTTACTCACTCCTGACATCAAATCATTGCTGTTACTTGTAGAATGTCCGACGTAAATAAGTTGGTGTTGTACTGCTTTGTACCAAAACATAGAACTAATCCATCAAACCTATTGTCATTAAAAAAAAAATGTGCATGCCCGAGCTAAGGACTTTGTCTGTAAACATAATGGCTATTATTTGTTTCCCATGTATTTGATTGTTAGAAAAACTTGATTGTGTTTATCAACGAGTGGTTGGCACATAAGAACTGACTAATTTCATAAAAATAAATTTTACTAGCCTAAAATGTATCAAAACAACTAAACATTGAATTATGCATCACAAATATGAAACCCATTGCCCTTGAATATGACCATGCTTTATGATATCTTTATTTTGTTATAATTTCCTTGGTTGTAGGTACCTGCCTACCAAATTGCAACTGGATTTGAGCACTTTAATATGAAAAGTAGTTGAAAATACGTTCCCTTTGTTCACTTGGCCCAAATCCAATGGCACCAATTCACGAAAATGTAGGGGAAGTAACAAAGTGTATTTTCCAAAATATAGAGGGCATCAAATATAGGGGGCTGCCAACCCCCTTCCCCCTTCGCCAAATAGATGCCAGTGCCCAAATCACTTGTTTCTTGAGTTTAAAGTTAATATGAGTAATTTCATGCGAAAATCAGAAAAGTAAAGCATACCTATGAAAATCACAGTTCTGGTATCCCGTTGATAGCCCTCTTAATTTCTAGTCAAGGGATGAAATAAAAAAAAACCTGCCAATCCTTTTGCAGAAAAGTTAGTAGTGTGTGTTGGTGTTCAAGGTGCTGCAGACCCTTTAGTGCCGCTAATCACACAGTTTGGAAATCCTTGCATGATTCTGATTAAACAAGGTGCAACGTGCTTACTTTCAGCAAACAAATCTGATGGGAGGAATGTGGAGATGTGGCTGGAGAGGCCACATGCCAACCTTATGCCCTCAATAATACGGATTAAAAAATTTTGTGATATTTTGCTTTAAACAGGGTGCAACATGCCTTCTTTTCTCCAAAAAAAAACTAATGAGGAGACTGGGAGGTGATGGAGGAGCCATGGGCCCACCTAGTTTCTTCAGCTTGTTTTTCCATCAAATAAGGACTTAGCTCTTAATTGTGAAGTCATAGTCTGATTTTTTTTTTCTGATGTGTACCACAGCAATGAAGTTGGCAGTTTCTAAAATTTTCGAAGTGGTATATCCCATGAACAAATTTTATAAAAAAAAAACTCATTTAATAAGCTTTTATCAGTTATTCAAGGATTACGGATTGACCTTAAAAATAACTGTATCTCTATGAGTTCAAAAATTGGATTTTTGCTAAAGGCCAACATTCTAATATCGCTACTAAGAAAGAAACGAAGTATAAGCTCCAATTTGTTTTTTCTAGCACTGAGAGATCTATTAAAGTTTAGGATGCATTTGTGATAGCATTCCTTCAGCTCAGTCCCAAGAGCAGAAAATGAAATAACTAACTGAACCAGAATCACAAACAGAAATGGACTGTAAAAGTACGAAAAATTAAGCAAGAAAAATGTGTTTTAATTTTTATAAAGCAGTGAATACAATAAAATAAACACTGAATTAAACAAAAATACTCCGAATATTTCGGCCCCACGCCCGGGAGCCTTTCTAAACGTAAAAAAAAGAAAATAAAAAAAATAAAAAAAAATTTTCTTTTTAAAAACCTTAACTTACATAAAAATAAACAAAAAAAAAACACACAAAAAAAAAACAAAAGAAAAAATATATAAATAAATTGGAAACAAAACTCACATATTAAATAAACACTTCCATTCACTGACGTATAAACAAAATCGAATGTCTATATTGATTCAAACACGCCTCCTCACAGTATATAAATGGAAATCTATAAAAAAATGAAGACTATATTTATACTTAAACCAAAACAATAAAGGTCAGCTAACCCCCGGCCCATAACCCCTAATTAAATCTCAGAAGTTCATAAACCAATGTTTGAATTATAAATTGAATGGATGCGTTTGCTTGCAAGCTTAGCTGCAGTTCGTTTACTTTTCCCAGCATTTAACCCATTCTGACCTTTGTTCGCAAAGTCATCTTTCGTTCCGGAACTAGTATTAAAATCAGTACTGGTTGAAATTCTTACCTGCTTTTTAATTAAACTATTATAAATTGAATTGATCCCAAATTCCCCTTCATCTCTATTGATACTAATACCCCCATATATTATCTTTTTTGTTTCTATAATTTTCCCGAAGCTTTGTAAAAGTCCTACAGACGTATCTACTATTTTTGTTTGATCAAATAAAATACTGTGATGAGGAAAATTATAAATATGTTCTGCAACAGCTGACTCAAAAGTTTTCAGTGTTTTAATTTGTTTTAGAAAACTATCTATAGCATTCTCGTGCTGCTGTTCCCTATTTCCTAACATCTGTTATGTAATTCTAACATACCATGTACCATTAGATTATGGAATTTGTATACTGCCTTTCGCATATGTCTCGGTACCTTGTCTTTCCATTCATTTAAAAAAAAGCTTAAAGTTTGTCCCGATTTAAATGCTGTATGTATATCATGTTTTTTTAATTCTTTTCTTATTTTTTGTGACAAAATTGGGATAAAAGGCAAAGTTATGTAATTTGTTTCTTGATTTGACCCATCTTCTTCTAATATTTTTGGTTCCATCAACTTTTTTTTCCTTTTTTCAATTATTTGAGAAATCACATTTTCCGGATAGCCATTACCTACTAGAATATCCTTAATAAAAATTAGTTCATTGCTTATGTATTCTGGTGATGCTAATTTTAATACCCTATCAACTAAAGAAATAACCACACCCCTTTTTACCTGGATCGGATGATTTGATGCGAATATGATGTTGATAGGTTATTACAATTATCATCACCAGAATACATAAGAAATTAACTAGTTTTTAGCAAGGATATTGTAGCTCGTACCGTATAGCCGGAAAATATGATGTCTAAGAAGATTGAAAAAAGGAAAAAAAAGTTGAAGGGGCCTGTTAATCTGGAAGAAGACAGGTCAACTGAAGAAACAAATAGTGAAGTTTGGCCTTTTATCAAGATTTTGTTACCAAAATTAAGAAGAGAATTAAAAAAACATAATATAAAAACGAAATTGAAATCAGGAAACACTAAAAGCTCTTTGTTAAATAAGGGGAAAGACAAGGTACCCAGATATATGCAAAGGGGAGTATACAAAATTCCATGCTCTTGTGGTAAATTTTATGTGGGAAGAACACAACAGATTTTAGAAAATAGGCTACAGCAACACAAGAATGCCATAGATTGCTCTCTAAGACAAAATAAAACACCGGGAACATTTGAGTCAGCTGTTGCAGAACATGTTTATAATTTTCCTCATCACAGTATTTTATTTTATCAAACAAAAATAGTATGTATGTCTGTAGGACTTTTAAAAAGTTTCAGGGAAATTATAGAAATAAAAAAGATAATATATGGGGGTATTAGTATCAATAGAGATGAAGGGGTATTTAGGATCAACTTAATTTATAATAATTTAGTCAAAAAATAGGTTAGATATTCAGCCAACACCGATTCTAATGCTAGTTCTAAAACGAAAGATGACCTTGCGAACAAAGGTCAGAATGGGTTAAATGCTGGGAAAAGTAAACGAACTGCAGCTAAGCTTGCAAGCAAACGAATCCGTTCAATTTATAATTCAAACATTGGTTGATGAACTTGTGAGATTTAATTAGGGGTTATGGGCCGGAGATTAGCTGACCTTTATTGTTTTGGTTTAAGTATAAATATAGTCTTCATTTTTTGATAGATTTCCATTTATATACTGTGAGGAGGCGTGTTTGAATCAATATAGACATTCGATTTTGTTTATACGCCAGTGAATGGAAGTGTTTATTTAATATGTGAGTTTTGTTTCCTATTTATTTATATTTTTTCTTTTGTTGTTTTTTTTTTTGTGTTTTTTTTTGTTTATTTTGATGTAAGTTAAGGTTTTTAAAAAGAACATTTTTTGTTTCATTTTTTATTTTCTTTTTTTTCCGTTGAGAAAGGCTCCCGGACATGGAGCCGAAATATTCGGAGTATTTTTGTTTAATTAAGTGTTTATTTTATTGTATTCACTGCTTTATAAAAATTAAAACCCGTTTTTCCTGCTTAATTTTTCATAAATGGAAAAGCAGTGTGGTCTAAGAAATTATTTTGACTGTAAAAGTAGCAGCACTTTTACACATCTGTTATATGTCTTCTTTTTTGAATATATAAATTTTCTATAGAGTTAAAATAAAATAAAATGTAGAAAAAACGGGTATAATTTTCTTAAAAGACAAAGAAAAAACTGCAACAATAATAGTAAGAGTGTGAATATTTCGGCTTCACATCCGTAAGCCTTTTTCAGCAAGAAAAAAAGTAAGATATTTTGTTTAAATAAAGCATGTAAAATATAATGAAAAAAAAACACTGTACAAAACCAATATGAGAAAAGGAAAGGAAAATTCTAATATAAATAAAGTCCTGTAGGATATAAGTAATAATTGATTTTTTTTTTCTATTTGTCATTCTCAGGAAATATTTTAGTGATGGGGCATGGGAACCGTCGCAAATTTTCAGTACTTCTAGATTTTAGTTCGACTTCAATTTGGAACAAATGCCTACTTGCCCGCTTGCTTAAATGGAACTTTTGACTCAAAAGCAGAATCATGGTTCAAAGAAACGAAAGCTTGGTGAATCAACTTCAGAAAGTCTTATCTGACTTATGTTTTGTGCTCCAGTTTGTTGGTTTTGGCTCCCACTTTATTGGTTTAGTTATAGACCAAGCGAACCCTACTCTTTTTTTTAGGGGGGGGGGGGGGCCAGCGTGTGAACTAATATTGGGAAAAAAAACCTCTAGACCAACATAGGTGGAGGGTAGGGTGATTTCCTCCCATATTGCTCCAACCAACTTTATAGGTATGTTTATAAGTGAAGTTTTGTAGCAAAATTAATATTTCCAGAATTTGGAGAATATCTTGAGAGAATTTCGTTTTTCTGTTTTATCATTTCTACACACACATTGGCAAATCTATAAAAAAAGGAGAGAAAATGAATGAGGAAAAGCAAGTTTTTTTTCCAACCATGTTCTAGTCTCAGTAACACTAGAAATAGAAACTCTAAAATAGTGAAGATAACGTGTGTTTAGGATACTAAGACTGGGAAAAGATGAGTAGAACACAGCAAGGATTTAGTTGTATTAGATTAGGACACAATGTTTGAAGAGTGGTTTACCCCGTTTTTTCCCCATTACTTTTGATCTAAAGTGTACCACATAAAATAAGCGAACGTCCTAGAGTTAGGAGACTAATCGTCTGCCGAGCCTTGCTTTTTCAAAATTCAAATAAAATACTAATATTTTCGCTTTTGCCTTTTTTGAAGGTTTTGTTGTTCAAATAGAGCTGCAATAGCAAAGTTTTGGCACCGTATCATGGAGTTTTGATGTCTCCAAAGGCTTATTCTTAAAAAAGAGGAATAAATATGGGTTCTAGTCTCTTATACATCAAGTTCGATAGTTTAAAACAGCCTTTCATTAAAAAAGGAAAGATTATAAAGGAAAACTGTAAGCTCAAACTTAAAGCCAGTGCATTTTAATTTCTCTTTATCTTCCGTGGTTTGCAATAATCAAGGAATAAAACATTTTAAAGCTTTAATGAAACCAAGCTTAATTGAAACCTTATGATGTAGTTAACCAGCAAGCACTCTGATATAAAGAGGTTCTCCAGTTGTATATTGGTCTGCATGAAAAGAAAAAAATGTTTAAACAGCTATTTGTCCCCTAAAAACAGCATTTTTTGTGTTTTTCTGAAAAACAGGACAAAAAGAAAAGCAGGTTATCTGCATCTATCCCAGTTTTTTTTTTCAGTTGTTTCTGTTTATACGAAAAATAGAACCGATGCCAATGATTTGCCCCTTTTTCCAATGATTCGGATCTCTTTGCCCCACCGAACATTCTTAAGTCAAATACAGATTCGATACAAAAAGCTGACTTTATTTGTGTATTTTTTAAGTGTTATAAGAATTATGAAGAAAATTCATTGCAGGAGGGCGTTCCACAATGGTTCATGATGGTATGATACCTCCATACATCAGAAAAGGAGATGTAATTGGTTGTGCTATAGACCTGACTGTCCCTGTCATTCATTTCTTCTTTAATGGTGTCAAAGTCAAAGGGCACTTCAGGAATTTCAATCTAGATGGCATGTTTTTTCCTGTCATTAGCTGCTCTGCAAGAATTAGGTATTTCATATTGTTCAATTACTCATTAGAGGCCTTTCTCCCACACAAGGCAGATTCTCGAAAAGAACTCAAAGTTATTAGTGAAACAAAGGAGTTTATAAAAATGAATTGTAAACTGTGGAACAGAAAAATTAAAAAAAAAACCAATTCACAACCCGGCAAAATCCACTTTTTTTTTGTCTGTGTTTGTTTGTGTGTTTCAAGTTGTCGAATCCTCAATCCAGACTAAAAAATGACGATCCTGATTGTCAGTGGATCAATATTCTCGTGATCTAAATTATCTCCAAAACAGCAAAACATACATGAATTACTTTCAGAAAACCATGGCTCTAAAAGAAAGCCCAGCAACAAGAAACTCCACTAGAAGGCGTTTTTAAAGCTAAAAGTATTTCATAATCTATTTATATAGAGTCAACATGTGTGTGAAAGCAAAGGAATAACGGACACTAATACTTTTTCCTAAATTTTACAGCTGTCGTTTTTTGTTCGGGGGCGAGCATGGAAGACTAAGATTTCCACCACCTCAGGGTTTTTCTACGATATTCGAGTGTCTTTTACCCACGCAGAACTTGACGATTGACCCTTGCTTCTATTTTGGCGATGCTCCCCGAGGGTTACTTGCTGGACCTCTTCCCATAAATGATGCTACTGCTTTTGTGCCGAGGCCTATTGAAACAACATCTGTAAGTACATTAAAAACCTTTTTCTGTAAATTGTCGTAATCCAACCGAAATATTAAGAGTCTTTCTGTTGCTGTCTTGTTTTAAATATGCCGTTTAACTAAAAATGTTTCCAACAGTATTAAGTAAGCAATAATCTTACGTTGTTGCTAACATAGAACTATAATTCTTGGATTATAATTTTATAGTTCTAACATAGAATAATGCTTATGATAATTAATATTTGTGCACTGCCATGCTTACTTTATAAAGTCCATATTAAGTTTCGAATATTGTTAATTTGAGAATTTATTTTTCAAAATGTGCTCTAAGGAAAATAAAGAGTGATATCACAACCGAAAACGACCACCATAAAGTTATGTAACATATCAAATTTTAAAGGAATCAAAATTATCAAAAATAAAGGAATCCCCAAAACATAAAACTTGGAAGCCTCATAGTTCCTCAGCCAGTAAAAGCCAGTGATTTAAATTACTTGGGAGGCGTCTGCTTGGCTGTAACTATGGGTCCTTTAGATTTCAAACGGAAAACTGGTGGAATTGAGAATGGACGTATGCCTCTGAAAATGCATACCCTATGTCTCTTTGCCCCAAGATTCTTACTCCTAAAATCTCTAGCTGACCAGAGTGCTTTCAAATGAAGGTAAAAAAAAGTGGCAAAAGCATCTAAAAATCATCAATATCGTACCATCGATCTCACATAGTTTGCAGAGTACCTTTCCAGACGATAAATTCTAAGTTTCACCTGAACAGAAATATTTTTGGAAATTTCTAATAGCACAGTGAAAAAAAAAGAAAAAAAAGGACGATAAAGAACTAATTTAATCGTTGGCTCCTTTCTGGACTAAAGAGACGTATGTGTCCCATGGAGAAAATTCAAATAATGAAAGCCATAAAAAAACAAAAAACACAACAAACATAATAATAAATGTAGATTAGTGACGTTCCTTAGTTAAAGCAGTCACAGTTTGTCCTCTTGGCGCATAATTCGTTTAACTGAAAAATTCAATTTTAATTACGTATGTAGTGTCCAAATTGAGAATCTCTGACATAACTGGGCAACTGCCCCCCACCCCCCTTGCCCAGATCTAGAACCGTCACTGTGTTTCAGTGCAGAATATCATATCATATGTATGTATTTCCAAAAAAAGCCATCGGGCCATAGGAAAAAAACAAAACAAAAACAGAACACAAACATAACAAAACCAACAAAAAAACACAATAAAAACAAATAAATTAAAAAGAAAAAACGTACTTATATATGAATATACGAAACATACTTAGCCAAGTTCCTTAATGTCATTTTAACTCGTGATCGTACAATCCCTTCCACCCACCTTCTGTCTGCCAATACTCATTTCTCATTTCTCAGATCCGCCAATTCCTTACAATTCCCCCAAAAATGAAAAATATCCTCATGATCTTCCCCACACATCGGACAAGGGATTGGGTTAACACTATGACCCCTAAATTTCCTTTCCCTTTCCACAATATTTATCAAACCTCCCCTTAAATTAATAATCTATTTTATTTCTTTCACTTTCTATCCTAACTGAATATTAACGTTTTCTCCTCCCGTGACTTTCATCGTATCAAAGGAACTTAAAAATTCTAGTGTCTCTTTCCAAACTTAACACTAATGTATACCCTACTCATGTAGCCTTTCTTTTACCATATCAACCATTATATCGGAAGTCAATCCCTGACCTTCACTTCAAAAATACGAATATCTTGCTTCATCTAAAAATTTTTTAATTTCTTGTGGTCACCCTACCTCTATCTTATCCTCCAACAAACTAAAATACGCTTCTTTCGCTAGCCTATTTTTACTTCTTACATTTTTTATCCAAAAGTTCACCATTCTTATTAACCTATCTTTTCTTAACCTACTTAGTCCTATATCCCCCTCCAGTAAAATACTGTGAACGGATCTATGGGCCCTAAAACTCGCCTAAAATAATTTCTTAGCATTCTCTCCAACTCCCCACTTTCTCCAAAGCCCTAAAGTTCACACATAAAATGCATAACCGGGAGGAGTTTTGTCCTAAATAAATATTTATGCATTGTTAAATCCCTAATCTTTCCAACCTCATTTTTTAAAATCAAATTCATACACAAATTTCCCTTTTGTACTCTATACTTAACATCCTCTGTATACTTACCATTCCAAAACAACTTAATCCTAAGTACACGATCCTTTTTTAATCTCTATAAAATCACCTTTAAATCTAAATTCATCATCTTTCCTTAATTTTCCACCTTTCCTAAAAACTACAACTACCGTTTTCTTCTTATTTAATTCTATCCTTTCATGTCCCAATATTCCTCCATTATGTTTAATAATGTTTGCATTTCTTTTGCCGATTGTGCTGTGAGAGCAATATCATCAGCAAACAAAAGCATGCAAATTTTCGAAACACTTATCAGTACCTCCGGAGCACTTTTCTCCTTGAAGAAATCAACTATATCATTAATATACACGTTGAACAAAGTCGGTGACAGTGGGCATCCCTGTATTAAACCTATTCGCGTCAAAATTCTCCCGGATACCTTACCTAGTATTCTAACAACTAACCCTACTGAACTATATATTCCTACAATTAATCTAGAAAAATTTACAGGCAGTTCGATCTTTAGAAGTCGCTTAACTAGCATAGCTTCTATCACACTATCAAAAGCCTCCTTATGTCCAGGAACGCTACGTCAATCCTATCCTAACTATACTATGCAAAATAAAAAACCTGCTCCTTTGTACCCCCTTCTTTACTAAGCCTTCCCGGCTCCTCTGTGAATTTTCTCATTTCTTCGAGCTATTTTGTTAACCGATTAACTACACTCTTACACAAAATCCTGCTATTGGAGAAGTGTTGAACATTCGGTAATTCGGCAATTCTTTGTTTTTATCTTTTCTATATAATGGTACAACTCTAGATATTGTCCATTCTATTGGCCAGCCGCACAATAAAAATATGTGGTTTAAAACAACAGTTAAAACGGGTATGCATACTTCTTTTGCCCTTTTCCATAATCATTATGGAGTACAGTCTCTACCTGTTGCTTTTCTTTAGCTGATTTCATAGCCTCCCATATCTCCTCTTCCGAAATTGGTACTATCAATTTCGTGTCTCCTTTTGTCATGGGTCCAAAAGGTATAATTTCTGGTAAAATGTTTTGGAGATCTTCTTTCATTCGGTTTTCGTTTATCCATTGTATCCTGAGGGGCAGTGCTTACTGTTTAGGTTCTACAAAGCTTGTCTTGTATATCTCTCCTTTCAGCGACCTATATACGGCTTTTACGAACTGGTGTGTGTCTTTTTTCCCTGAATCGCTTAATAAGTTCTTTTTCTTTCTTCGCTGCTTCACATTGTTTATTCTCTCTTATCATCTTCTTATACCGCTTTCTATTCTCTGTAAATTTTTAAATTATTCTCTATCCCTCGCGGTTGGGACGACCGTACTTTCCTCAGGCTCCCTTGTACAATGAGTCGAAGACTCTCACACTCGTAATCAAAAAAAGTTTTGATCGATTTCTTCTCTTTCCGTAGTCCGCATATCTGCCTCAGCGATTCTACTAAATTACATACTGCTTCACTTACTTTGCTCACTTAAACTAGCTCAATAATCCTTCTCCATCTCTTTCTCTAAATTTTTGTTTCCTACATTAACCTTAAATAAATCTTCATCATAAATATCTATTGCTCTCTCTATTTTTATATTTTTTCTTAAATCTAGTACCCTATTCTTCAAAATCTTTTCTGTAACCTTATTTTTCCGTCGACGATCTTCCACTCTGATCTCTAATAGCAATGGCAAATGGTTAGTGCCAACTATTTTCAGAACCTCAAAACCCGCACAGCACGACAAAAGACAACCATCGACTAAAGTATTATCAATTAAACTTGGGTTCTTACCTGACAAACATTTAAACTCTCCTATCCCCGTATCCTTTCCAACCCTCCCATTATCTATACCGAAACCATACTCCCCACAAAAATGTAAAAGCTTACTTCCCCAAGTGTTCTTTCTCCTTCCCTTGTCCTTTGTATGCCTTCCCTTCAAATTCTCCAAACTTTCTTCTTCTTGACTTGAAGGATCTGCAAAATTAAAACCATCTCAAGTATCACGTTGTTCTAAAAAATTGGCCGTGTACGCATTATAATCCACCATCAATATAAATCCCATGCGCGGGTACTTCAAACGTAGAGCAGCCATTTCCTCAGACAGAAGTTTCCAAGTATCTTCGTTTGAATAATAATAATTTATTATGAGCCAAAAAAACAGGCCATACAGAACAGTATTCTTAATTACACTCAACAAGAAAAGTAACATAAATATCAAGTTTCACTCATTGATGTCAACGCTTCATTTACATATTTACATAACTGCCTGATTGTCCTTTTTACAGTCGTTTTCAGGATCCCCGGGAACACCAAGTTAACACCCTCAAAATAAATTACCCATAATAGATAAAGTTGCTGGCACTCGGCGAGAATATGGGCCACAACCTCAATACCTAGGCTACATCTGGGGCAAGAGTAATCCGCATCTGTATCTGGGGCCACAATTTTTCTTTCAAATACTCTTTTTCTATTTTTTAGTGGCAGGCAGTTCGCTCGGATCCGAAACCAAGTCCTCAATGTCTCCCCCGGTAATCCTAATTTAAAACAATATTCAAATCCAAATATCTCTTTTACTTGGGAATAAAACTTCAATGTTTCAGATGTTTTAACTGCATGGGTCCACATTTGGACTTCCTGGTCTTTTATTCTTTCTATAATCATAGCCAAAAACAGCTCACCCTGATCTGAGGGTCCTACCCCCTCATCCCAAATATAGGATAATCCTAATCCATCTAAAACATTTTTTATTTGATACAGCCACGATCTTTTACGTTTCGACCGTAGCATCTCCACATAAGCTGCTTTTGCTAACCTATCTTCTGGCAGACTTAGAACTTTTCGCCAGTACCGGATCATCTGTGCTAATCTACTCATTCTCAGCGAAAATATACCTAGGTCACCTTTTATTGCCTGATTGTGGGTCGTTACGTGAAGACCAATTAATCTCTTAAAGTGTTGCAGCTGAATTGATTCCAATTGTGCTGCCGGGTCATGCCCCCGGAGTTCAGATCCGTAATGGATAGTAGGCAGAACTTTAGAATTAAAAACATATTTATGCATTTTTAGATCTAGATATGATATGAATATGAGGTAGACTGAGGCGGTGAATATACGGAACCTAACATAATATACATTACTGAGCTCTTTTTTTTATTTTTTATTTACAAACGGGTTACAATAAATAAATAAACAAACATCTCATTTAAAAAAACACAATCCAATGCATTACTGCATGCCGGACAAAACCCGAAAAAAAAGAAAAACACTTAAAAAAATATATAATATTTTCTTTTATTATCTTTTATTTCCTCGGACCCTAATATTTCCCAAAAAGGGTCCAACCCAAAAACAAATAAATATCTTCTCTCGCCTCCCTCTCCCACCCCTCCAACAAAAAAGTGGGAACTTGAGAATCATCCAAACGAAGCATAATCCACACAATGTTCTCAGATTTACTAGCTAGCCTTTTAACTGAAGCAAATGTTCTTTCTTTCAAAAACACAGATAGGCCCCCATATGTTCTACAATTACTACTCTTTTCCCTTTATACTCTAAACTGTTCATATCCCTGAATATTTAAAGTTTCGTCGACATGTTTCCACGACCTTGCAATACCCAAAGCCTCAAAATTGTTTGTTTGTTTCATCCGAAATTTTTACTTGTGAGACCTCGAATATTCCAATGACCAAACAAAAAACGTGTAAATTGTTTCCCATGGCCCGAGAGTTCCTATTTTTCACTGTTTTTTCTATCATTCTCCATTCTTTCCGCCTTACTTAGCTCTTGTTCTACACTACTATTGAGGCTTAGAATGATTGTGCCCAAATATAACTTTTACAGCTGTTTTTGTGTCGTTTCAAATATGTCAAAATAAGTAGTCAGTCCAGGATGCCAATCTGAACATGCATACTCCATACATGGTGTTATACTAGTGCAATATACACAAATTAAAACTTCAGTTGGCAGACCAAATCTTCTACGTTTGGATGAATGAAACAGTGGGAAACCTTTTTAGTCAGATTGTCAACGTTGGAATTCCATCTTAAATATTCGTTCAAATACATTTCAAGCATTTTATTTGTTTTCTATTTCCGTATTAGGAAAGTATGTGGAGTTGCTATCAATTAACAAAACAAGCTAGAAAAAATATGGCACCGAACAGTTCAATAAGGTAGGAAAGTAGCGGAAGTTGCTATCGATCAACAAAACAAGCTAAAAATATATGGTACCAAACAGCTTAATAAGGTTTAGCTTTCCTTGAAGGTGGCGCTGTGTCTATGAATTAACATATTTAATTTTTAAATATTTACAGACAAGGCTATATCTATGAGGGCGGGGGACTAGGGGGTTTGCCCCCCCCCCCCCCCAAAAAAAAATGTTTGTCCGGCTCGTAAAACGTAACAAAAATGCATATAACCAAATTCTTGATGCGTTTTTTTAAGCCTTTTTGTACCCCCCCCCCCACCGGAAAAAAATCTTTTTGTGCGCTATCAATTATAATTATAAAGTAGCTATCAATTTCTTAACTGACCTAACCGTTATTCTTACGTGTCTTAGTTCATCTAGTTTCATTTATATTAAATCGGAAAAATACTAATAGTTACACACAAATTTCATTGATCTAAGATGTTTAATTCGTATCTGGAGTTAAAGTCGGGCCTAAGGGCCTCACTTCGGGCCCTTCGATTATACAGAATTAAAATTCTTAGGTGACGTTTATTTTAAAGGTATGTGACATGCAAAATGTATCTCGAAAGCCTTTACCTTATATGGATAATCTGTATTATTTAGACCCATTACCCCTGGAGCTGTACTTGCCATGTCCTCGTTGGAGTTACATTTTTTTTTCTTTTGACCGTTCTGAGTTAAATCGATATCTTCAAATTGTAACTTGATGCTATATTAGGCTGTGGTGAAATACGAGGTGATGAAATGTTATCAAGTTGTCAGTCAATATATTTTGGTCCTCTTAAAGGGCGTTAGAACTAAGAATTTGCGATAGAATTGGCCCTTCTCCGACTTTCTGTGACCATTCGTTCCACGTGGTGATATATATCTTGCCAGAAAGGATGCAGGTGTTTGTTAGACTTTTATCTCCAGTAATGTAAATACCCTGCTTGCAATAAGGAAATTCAATGTTTATAAATACTTTTTTTTTTATATGAAATAAGATTCTAGAATCTTTTAAGTTGTCTGCAGTTTTGTTCTAGTATGTTTTTATTGTGTCTAGCTCGTTAAGTAACTGGTTTCAACCTAACTTTCCCAGCCAAATTTAAAAAAGTGCATCTCAGGATAGTCTGTCCACAAGGGAATTGCATGCTCTGGCAAATTTGATTACAATGCTCTCTATAGACCTTTTTTTGTAATCTAGTTGACGGAAAGTTTAGTACATGGAATAATTTCGAATCTAAGAGGCTACGACATTTAACTTTTTTTTTATCGTCATGCACGATCAATAACGCCATTTTGTAGGGGAGGGATATCCCCCCCCCCAGATTTTTTTGCCCCTCCCCCAGGAATTTGAAAATACTTTTTTTTAATTTTCATTAAAAAAACATTTTCGCGTTTTCATAGGAAAAATTGGTAAAACAACAAAATTGGTCCCTTAGATTTGGAAAATGTATCCCATCTAATTTCGACGAATTGACACCAATTTATACAACCAAAGACATGCCAAAGAGGCTCTGGGGGGCGGTGCATCGTATCTTTCCCCTTGCGACACTCCAAGGATAATCTGGGGAATTTAGGCATAAGAAGGTCCATATTCTCGGCGAGGGAGTGTGTCCAATAATAAAAACGATACTTCTGTGTCCATATACAGTAAAGAATGCATATTTCTTAACAGTTTAATTTTTTTCTACAAAAACAGAAATTAACCCCCCCCCCCGTCAAACATCCTTCTAGCTATTTCGAAAATCTTTAGAAGACGTTATGCTGCTATTTAGATATCATGTTCATATATCAACGATATATATCAAAAATATCAACGATATGTTTACCCTCTTGTGTGGTTCTTTTGACTTGTCTTGTGCGGTTTCTTTGTATGTGTGTGTGTTAAAACAGTCCTGTATGAATTTATACATGTATATGTATGTCTTCATATAATTTTTGCATGGTTTTTCCTTTTCTTTTTCTTTGTTCTTTTTCTTGTGTTACTCTACTATTTACACATAATGTACTATGGGTTAAAGATAAATAATTATTATATTAATATTGTGTGGTGGCGGATCCCTGTTGTCACTATTGTCTTCCGCGTCCCTAGACACGCACATAGAAATCTATTTGGGAAAGGTTAAATATGTCGTAAATGTAAGAAGTTATCATGGGAGTTATGGGGAAATAAACGAAATTACTCGGTTTTCAGGACCAGGTCCCACAAGCATTGAGGACAACAGGCAGTATAAGAGAGACAAAGAGGCGTAGTCTAGTAACTGGTCTTTTTAATTATGTACATAAATATATTTTTGTTTGACCCTCATACCAGAAATGTAGTTTTTTTGGGGGCGGGGTTATAGGGTGAAGTTTTTCAATAAAGTATTAAAAGTAATAACACAGAAGTTAGGAAACTGGGCACAAACTGGGCACTTGCTGCAATACAGTAGGCTTATTTTCTGTACTATAAGAGTCCTCATTTATCTGTTTGTTTTCTATGCCTTCCTAACCAAAAGGACCAGTTGTGATGAAACTTGAATTTTTTTTTTCTTTTTTTTTGTGGAAGGAGAAGGTAAAGATGGGCTTAAGGACGGGTCTGTTAGTAGGAGGGATTTGACCGTTCTTGCGCTTGAATAATAATTTACATATGATCTAATGACGTGGTTCAATAATTTAGCGGTTATTACGTCTGCCTTAACCACATTAGGTATTTGGTCTGATCTAGAATGGAACCACTATGTTAATTTTTAACAATGTTGCTTTTTCACCAGAAAATATTGGGATATGGTGGGAGTGGGGGGTCATCTATAGTTACTACATTTGGTTTTATCCCCTTTCTTGAAGACAGGGATAATTATCAAATCTCTCCATTCTTTAGGACTTCCTCCTAGATCTGCGATATTATTCTGCGAAGATTTTCAGCCAGTTTTGGGCCGCCGCCATATTTGAGCAGCTCAGTAGGTATTGCGGCTGGACCCGGAGCCTTGTGGAATTTCAATTCTGCATCATACCGTTTGTCGATAGCTGTTTTGGTCCTTTTTAGCAAACTTTTGGCATTCCTTCCTCTGTTGTTTAAACTTATCTGACTTATGGTTATGTAATTTGTTGCATACATTCAGCGATGTGAATGGTGTTGCTGGATACTCATCTCTGTTTTATGTTCGCGGAAGCCTATGGTTGCCTCTGCAGCATCATGGACACCATTGGATATTCAAGTCCATTTGTTGTTAATGCGATGGGTTGTATTGGCAATTTCATCACTTTGAAGGGCTTCAGAGTGGAAAGAGACCTCGACAGCGTAAAGCTGGCATAGAGTCATCTGGACGCAATGTATTAAATCGTCTGGTGGCTTTTTTACTGGCATGAGCGGTATGTCTGCTTAAAGCCAAACTTCACAAGAAAATAATCGAATCTGTGTTTGGAACCAGAATTGGATCTGGAGTATGACCTGCTGTTGGTCCCCCATTGATCTCCTGTGGCGAGATAAAAAACAATAGCAATCGATCTGACTCTTTGTCTTTCCATTTCTTGAGTGCCACGTGCCTGGGCTTTTACTTGAATAGCGCATTCGTGACGACTAAGTCGTTCAAGATGGCAATTGCAGGAGTCTAGCTCCTCTGGTCCGTCTGTCTCTGAGACTGAAGTGGCCTTTTCCAGACTCAGCAGCTGATGTTTATGGGCCGATTCTGGCATTAAAACCGCTTGCACTAATGCTGAGGTCCATCCTGGTGATTATTTTTAAAGAATTCGGGTCAATATTGGATGGAAATCATTCGCTTTACTGTCGGGTGAATCTTTTGCTGTGGCATGTACAAGGATAACCGAGATTTTGAGCAGGTGGGATTTGAATCGGGCTCTAGTGACTCTCAGGGGGACAGTCTCCCATTCTAAGAGTGAGCTTGACGCTCGACTACAGAAGAGGAGTTCCATTCCTCCGTGATTATATACCATTAAGTTATATAGAAAGATGTATAGTAATCAAAATGTATAGTAAGAATCCTTGATGTAATAGTTTTCTACAACTATTTACTTTTAAGTTCAATTGAGTGACGTTTCGAGAAGCTTTAATTCATATTGTACCGATGTTAAAGTGGCAAAGACTAGGTCCTCATCAGGATCCTATTTTCTTTGGATCACGTTGTGATAGCGTATTCTATAATCTCTCCTTTTACCTGGTGTTATTTTTTTTAAACAAAACAGCAAAAACGTTAGAATGCACTATCAAATCTTTAAGTGAAACCCAACAAAAACTGTTATTTTTGTGATATTACCCTCTTTGATGGAGACATTTAAAGAAATATTTTGTTTTGTATACTTTTTTATTTTCAAAAATTGAATAGAAATAAAATCACCGGCTTCTGCTTCTTCTTGAAGGCCGCCGTTAATTTCAATTACAAACTAGATTCGGTGGAAGGCCAATCTTCCATTAAAAATAATACTACTAATAATAAAAACGTGTCCTATTCCTTACTATTTTGCATCTTTATAGAAATCTCCTATTCGAAGCGCTATTGAATCATTTTAACAATATTATTGAGTATTTCTATGGGTTAAGTGTCATTTAATATAATTAAAATAATATATGTTTTAGGTGTCTTTACCAGGTTACATAGAAAATATCCGTGAAAAGCTGGCTGAAAATATCCACGAAATATGGGCAGCGAATAAAATACGACAAGGATGGACATTTGGGGAGCGACGTGATGATATCCACCGTATTCACCCCTGCCTCTGTCAGTTTGAGAGGCTTCCCCCTGCCGAAAAAAGATACGACTCCCAGTTGGCACTTCAAACTCTCAAGTATGAGATACTTTCATTGATCTAATTTGTATTATTTAAATATAATCATTATTTTTCTGTAGATAATAGATATACCCACGACTTCTAAGCTTCAAGATAGTTAATTTCAACCGGCTGCGGAACAAACAAAAAGCAAATCTCCAAATTACAGAATTTTGATGACAATATATAGGTCAACATAATTTGCTTCTCATGTTTGTTCCTAATATGTAAATTTCATCAATTTTGTGCTTACACACACAATTTTAAGTATAAGAGCTTTTGCACAATTTTAGAAAGAGGGGAAAACAACTCTAAAAAGGGGTGCTAACCTTGAGGAAATAATACCATCGAATTCAACATGTTTGAAAACTCAGAGTGGATGTTTTAAGCCCCAATCTATACAAGTCGTATTTTTCCCGAGAAGGATGGCTGCGGATACTTTTTTTTTCAAAGATGATTGAATGTTAAATTTTGGACCAAAATTATATCGGGTGATAGCGGATTAATTTCAGAACAATGGGGAAACTGCTCATATAATCTTCCATTTCAGAGGTGATGTCGCAGGATTCGCCCCTAAATTTGTTGGTAGTCCTTGCAGTTCAAAAATTAAACTACTACTACTAACAACTCACCGCAGCACCAAGCCGCCTGAGGCCAACACAGCTACGCACGCTTTTCCTCCTCGCCAATCTAATCAAAGCCTCCCTTTTTACACCCGCCCACGAAGTTCCCATTTCCTTTAAATCTTTCTTTATGGCGCCCTCCCACACCAGTCGAGGACGACCTGCTTTTCATGTAGCCCTATACGGTTGGTCGAAAAGAACAATTTTCGGCAGTTTCTCATCGTTCATTCACACAACGTGCCCTAGCCAGCTCAACCTTTCTTTCATTATAGCCCTAGAGAGCGGTATTGAACCATATTTTTCGTATTGCCTATTGTTTGACATACAGTCAGTCAGTCAGGTACCCAGAACAATCCTTAAGCAATTTCTCTGGAAAACATCTAGCAAATCTTCATCTGCTTTTTTGAGCACCCATGCTTCAGAGCCATATTTGACCAGTTTCATCACTGTAGCTTCTAATATTCCAATCTTGGTTTGCAGACGGCTAATATAAACAACTGTTCGTAATCTTTGTTTGTCTAAATTCATTCATTTGAGGCTTTATTAATTTGTGCACAGTACTATCTAGATGCGCATCAAACATTACGAGGGAGGTCAGCGAATATGACAATAAAAAAAAGATTGTAAATAACCTGTGTGCTGACTAAATATGTCCTTTATTTTCTTTTGATAAATATAACAGGAATCACTATAAGTTATCAAGCAACATAATTTTATAGGTGTTGACGACTCATAGAATAGTTTATCTCAAGCTGAAACGAAATCTCTCTCTTTTTATCTTGGGCAAATTTGCTGTAGAAGATTCAATGCCACGTAGGTTACACACAAGCTCTCTGTTAATAATGAGGTTTTTGTCAAAGAAATAATCTTGCTCTCCTGAGCCCTGAACTACCAATTTAAAATTTGCACGAGAAATGTTTTATATATATATATATATATATATATATATATACACTTGTATATATATATACAAGTAATTTTCAAATTTTTTTGAAAATTGAAAATTCAGCAGGTAGATGATAAAACAATAATCTATACACTTGTAACTTCCGATTTTTAATAAATAAGCTCAGAAACCCTCAAGTAGCAACTTGGGTTAAAATCAAACATTATTCGTGAAACGTGTTTTTATCGTATTTGGATTTGATTTTGATTTCTAAACTGGAATATTCGCCTCAGATTTGTAATCATAGGGGTTATAAAGTCTAAAATACCAACTTGGGTTGAAACCAATTATCGTTTGTGATATATTTACTTACACTGCTGGATTTTTGAATGTTATATTGCAATTGGCAATATCTTATTGTATTGCAGTTGCTGTTGCTATAATGCAGCGTTGTTATAGATGCTAAGTGCGATTGTAATATTGCAATGTTAACCTCAGATTTACAATGAACAAGCTAAAGAAAACTCAGTTACCGACCTTGGTGAAATTAAAAGCATCATTTACAAAAATCTGTAATTACCATGTTTTGGATTTGGACTTCTACGCAACAATATGGACCAGATTCATCATCAATAAGTTCCAAAATCCTTAAATAGTAGACTTTTGGATATTAAAACTCATTTTAAAAATAAGCATGTACCATATTTCGATTTTGAACATTATTTCGTTTTCTGGGTTGCAATTTTTTCTTTCGCTATAGTTGTAACCAACAAGCCCATCAATGCTTAAATACAAAATTTAGTGGAAGT